>NC_072381.2:60244393-60547424 GCF_028885625.2 Pongo pygmaeus
CTGGGCAACACAGCGAGTCCTTGTCTCTACTAAAAACAAACAAAAAAATTAGCCATCACAGTGGCGCATGCCTGCAGTCTCAGCTACTCAGGAGGTTGAGGTGGGAGAATCTCTTGAGCCCAGGAGATTGAGGCTGCAGTGAACCATGATCGCACAACTGCATTCCAGCCTGGGCAACAGTGTGAAAACCTGTCTCCAAAAAAACAAAAAATAAAAAAAAAAAGGAAGAAAGAAAACAAAAGAGTAATGATACTACATAATGATAAAGGGATGGGTAAACTCTCCAAGGATGCATAACAATGATAAATATCTATGCAGCTAATTACAGAACTTCAAAATACATGAAGCAAAAATCAATAGAACTGCAAGGGAGAAATGGACAAATCCACCATTATAATCTGCTATTTTAACCCTTACCTCTTGATAATTGACAGTCAAGAAGATAGCAAATCAGTGGAGATACAGAAAACTTGAACAAAAGTCAACCAACTTGAAAAAATTCAGTTATAGTACACTCCATCCAACAACAGCAGATAAACATTCTTTTCTAGTGTGCATGCCACATTTACTAGGATAGATCATATTCGGGTTCATTAAACAAGTTTCAATATATTTAAAATGATTCAACTCATACAATGCATGTGCTGTGAACACAGTGGAATTAAGTTAGAGATCAAGAAGTAAATGATATCAGGGAAATGTCAAAATATTTGGAACTAACGTACTTCTAATTAACCAATGGAGAAAGGAATAATATAAAAGTAATTAGAAAGTATATTAAACTGAAAATAAAAACAGAGCATGTCAATATTTGTAGGAATTTGCAAAAGTAAGACTTTGGTGGGAAATTTATAGCACTGGTAACCTGTATTAGAATTTTAAAAAGGCCTCATGTTAATAATCTTAGTTTCCACATTAAAAAAGAAGAAAAGGAAAATCAAATGAAACACAAAATAAGCAGAAGGAAAAAAGTAATAAAGAGATCAGAAATTTTTTAAAATGGAAAAATGCAAATCAATAGAGAAAAACCAGTGAAATAAAAGCTTGATCCTTTGAGAACATTAATAAAATTTATTGATTCTACCCAGAGTGATGAGGGGAGGGAAAAAAGTAGACACAAATTATCGATAACAGAAATGAGAGACATGACAGCACTGCAGACTCTAGAGCTATTTTTAAAAATAAGAAATTATATTGAACAAATTCATGTCACCAGCAACAAAGACTCTGATGAAACAGAAAAATTACTTGGCCAGGCACAGTGGCTCACGCCTGTAATCCCAGCAACTTGGGAAGCCGAGGCGGGTGTATCACCTGAGGTCATGAGTTAGAGATCAGCCTGGCCAACATGGTGAAACCCTGTCTCTACAAAAAATACAAAAATTAGCTGGGTATGGTGGCTGGCGCCTGTAATCCAAGCTACCCAGGATGCTGAGGCGAGAGAATAGCTTGAACCTGCGAGGTGGAGGTTGCAGTGAGCCGAGAACGCACCATTGCACTCCAGCCTGGGCAACAAGAGTGAAACTCTGTCTCATAAATAAATAAATAAATAATACTTAAAACATCAAACCATCAAAGGTTTTTCAAAAATAGATAACTTGAATTTTCCTGCATATAATTATTGAACTATCTATATCAGTAAACTGTAGTTGAAAATCTTCCCACAGAGATAACTCCAATCCCAGATGACTTTACTCGGCAACTCTACCGTAAATTTAATTAAAAGAAAATACCAATTCTAAAAAACTCTTTCAGAATATTTAAGAGGAGGGAACAGTCCCAAATTATTTTATTAGGCCAATATTCCTCCAACACCAAAACCAAAGACACTACAAGAATATTACATACAAGTGTTCTTCATAAACATAGATGCAAAAAATCTTAACACAATTTTAGTGAACTTAATCCAAAAAAAAAGGACAATACATCATGGCCAAGTGAGGTTTATCCCACATATGCGAAGATTTTACATGCAATATTAACAGATTTTAAGAAAAACATATGATTATTTCAATTTATTTTTCTTTGAATCATGACTAAGCCCCACCCTGGCTGACACTATTGAGGTCCCAGCATACCCTGTGTCTGAGTCCTGTTGATTTGAAGCAGTTTTGATATGTAAAAGAGAATCAGTACCTGAAATACATGATGTTTATCACAGCACGATAAAAGGTAGATATGCCAATTGTGTACACATGTTTGGATGAACAATGTTAAATGGAGGACATCTGGAATCCAATTGTTAAAGGTTATAAGCAACATTATCATAATTTAGAGACTGAAAGTAAAATAAATTCTTGTGGAACATCCAGGAAATACTTCCCACAGTAATTCCTATTTTATTTTAATTATGCAGAAATGGTACCTTTTCTCCTCTTTCCTTTTTCTTCTCCTTATTCTTACCCATTAGTAACATAGTATTCATCAGAAGGCTCTGAATAACAGTCCTCCAGACGCAACTGTTTTATTCTAGGACTTGGAGGAAGAGACTCTTTTTAAATGATTTTTGATTTCTACAATTCTGTTCACATAGCAAATGTTATCATATCAAATAGCATCAAATGTAAATGACTGTGTGTAATATAACTCTGTGATATAAAAGTAAAGAAATATAATCAACACTACTCTTCTCCTCTACAGACTGCAATTCATGAAAACGTTTGCATTCCTTACTGAGTCACAAGAACTGATTCTGTTATAAGTAGTACATAAAGATTCTCAAAGATTAATAACTTGATTACACTTCACCTGTATGCACTGAATTTGTAAATTCACAAAGAGCTGGAAAGCAAATCAATGAAGGTTTTATATACCATTGAATATCAGGATCACTCTAAATGTCTACAAAGCAAAATTTAAAAAAAAAAAGCCAATATGGAACATAATCCTTTTAATAAAATCTACTGAAAATCTTTGGAAAGCTAGAACTAACTAAACAATATAACTCTTGTATTCAAATCTCCCTGATCCTTTTCTATAAAGATTTCTTTAATCTCATATTATTTGAACTTTATTTATCACAATCCCTACAGGATGGTGAAGAATATGTATATTCTTCACCATCCTGGAGTCAACAACACATCCAGATCAATATCACACTTCAGATGGGAAGAAAAAGGAATTAAAAAAAACCCCTAAATTTTAATTCTAGTATTTTTATCCACTCTTATAAATTATTACAATGCCTGACTTATTATGGCCATTTAATAACTACATCTTCTCATTTTCACAAAATAGGCAATCTTTTGCAAGGCATTCGTATTTTGATGTTGCCTCTATGCATTAGATCATAAAAATAAGAGTGGACTCCACTTATTCAACTCATTCGTAGAAGAATAAAAACTTTACTATGCCAGGAGAATAGATAGTAATAAAATATTATAAGATAATGGATTTCTTTGTATTTTTGAAATTTTCTTACCACTATGGCAACATGTCATTTTCAGAGCTGTCATTGACCTCATCATGCCATTATTATCTAATTCAGATAGCACTTGGATGCCCCAGGAGGTTTGGCAACAGAACAAATTCTAGTGACTGCTCAACAAGAAAACAGCTGTCAGTCTTAAGAAAAGAAGGGCCATGTTAACTAGATGGAGAAAAAGGTTCCATGCCATCAGGAAATATACACATCTCTGCTGCCTTTTAAAGCCACTTTGGTGCAAAATGTCATCTCCATAGAAATGTGTTCTTATATGAGCTATGCATACATGCTTTGTTCCTAGCAAGACAAATCATATCTTTATTTTAAGGTCTCCTTATAACATACAACTATAGAATAGCTGAGGAAATGGTAGGTGGGCCCCTATCTTGTCAAAACCCAAAACCAAGGGATCGCTATTAGACAAATTAGACATTTATAGAGGTAGAATAAAGCAGAGATTCAAAATGCAGGACATCCCATTTCTCAAGGAAGGGATTTGAGGCAGTTTAAGTCATTATCTTCTCAAACATACAAGAAGGGAAACAATAATCACGTCGCAGGTGGTTTTAAGGAATAATCAAGGTAATGTATTTAAGGTGCTCAACGCAGTTCTTGGTACATTGTAAGAACTCAGAGAATGATAATTATCTGGGGGGCTGCAGGTGAAACAGGAGAGTTCCCTGACCCCCCCACCCCACACCTGCCGCAGGATGTGTGACAGGGGTGGGGCTTACCTGTTCAGCCACCATGCACTCAAACCCTTTACTGGAGGGGGAGCACACAGACAGGCAGGAGCCAGAGCAAATGCTTTTGGGCTCCAGTCCCAAGGTAGCATCTAGGAGTGGGTGCCTGCAACCACTGAAGCCCCAGGGGGCATGTTACAGTGCTATTTTAGCTCTGCTATCTGCAGACACCTTAAGTGTTAACCAGCTCAGTGACCTCTTGGTACCTGGGTCCTTGTCTGGCATCCAGAAGGAATCAGGTCACATGGACAAATTGAAGGATGGTAAATGTGGGGGATTTTATTGCTGGATGGAGGTGGCTCCCAGCAAAATGGATGGGGAGCTGGAAAGGTAATGGAGCTCTCGTGCTCTTCTGCTCGTGGAGCTTGGGGTTTATATGAGCAAAGTATAGCAGATATGGTAAGCCAGGGTGGTCTTGGAAAAGGTAACATTTGGGCGTGAAAACAGGAATACCTGCTCTCATTTAAGGCCACAGGTTTCTAGGCTTGGGGGTGGGACTTTGCTGGGGAACCACTTTCTTCTACGCAGTATTTCCTTATGTGTTGTCCATATCACATGGAACTTGGACCTCTGTCTCTACCCAAGACCTGCTACTCTGTTTCTGGCTAGTATGCATACCCCAATCGCTTTGAAATAGCTACAATAACCTAATTAAGGGGACAAATAAAATATTTTCTGAATATTAGATTTCAAGGAGACCTCCAGAAATTATTAAGTCCAATGCTTTCATTTTAAGGAATGAAGGAGTGACTTGGTCAATTTCACCCAGCTAAGTATTCAATGAGTTCTGACCCAGATTTAGATCTCTTGATCTAAAAATTGATCTGAAATAGACCTCCAATTTTAGGTAAAATGGCTTTTCTCTGTCTCGCTTTTCTTCTTCTCTTTTTCTCCTCTTCCACACCCATTCTCTTTTCCTCTTTGGTTTCTAGTTGGCATTTCAAATAACTTAGGTATTTTACTAAGCATCAGGAAAGAACTTCTCAGTCATCTATAAACTGCCCTGGTCACCACATATCAAAATTATCCAATATGGTTATAGTAAACATATTGGCACATCTTTGGGTCTTCATGGCTTACCTTCATAAAATACAAACATGCTACTCAGAAGAAATCATTTCTGAGCAGTTAGAATTTATTGACAGGTATGCTCCTGTGCACTGCATGCAAAATCGACATTGCCTATCAGATGACACATGAAATATTAGAAGACAATCAGCAGTTAGTTCTCCTGAGCCCTTGATTTATTTACACATATCCTTACTCTGAAAGGCTTTGAAAAGTAGAGTTAGTACCCATCCCAACACAGCCATGTTCTCCAGCCCAGAGCAGACAGGAAAGTGGTCCATCACTTGAAGATGCAGCCAAGAAACCAAATTCTTCCTGAGGCAATTCAGACAGACAGTTCTCTAACCGTCTGTCCCCAACCAGATTGACAGATTGAGCTGTGAAGTCAACCACATAGGACTCCAAAAGTGCCTCCCACTCTGGGCAGCTGCACGCTCAGCTGGTCCTAACCCTCTCCAGGCAGGTGGGCTGTGGGCTAAGTAGCAGATTCATTAGAAAGACTGCCTCTGGGTGCTGGCAGAGGTTTACCAAACCCCAACTTATGCTCCCAGAAATGGTCAAAGCAGGCTCAGCAGGTTTCTGAAACCACTATTAAATACGGAGCCCATGGTAATCTGGTTACAATCTCAGAATTATGCATTCAAAGAACAAGGGAAAATAAATTAGAAGAAAAGCAACACCATGCCAGGGACAATAGATAGGAGGAGGGCTTGAAATCCCCATGCAAATTGCATGCCTTTAGGTACCAATTTGCCTTGCAGCAGAATTTAGGCTTCCGAAAGTTAAATTATGCATACAACAGCCTCATTATCCACAGTGGTATTTTCATATAAAGATCTGAAGACAAAATGTAAGCTTGCCTCTTGGAACCTTTAGAAAAAGAGATTGACTAATCCGCATACGGAACAGCTCAGGTTCCACCTGCTGCTGTCTGTACAGATGGGAAGATGTAACCAAGGGGACTCCCCATAGCAGCCAGCTCTGCAGGGTCAGCTCTGTGTGCACCACTATCCTGTACTTCTCTTTCAGATGCTGCAATTTTGCAAAGCATTTTAAACATATTATTTTAAAGTCACAGAGCATGCAGCTGGGTTGCAGTAAGATATGTTTCCTATAAAAATATTTGGTGGGTTTTTGTTCTCAATATACACTTCCGTGTATTAGACCAAAATAAACATGTTTGGGAGGTCTGTTTTATCCGCACAAGGAAAAGCCTGGTGTTTATTATTTATAAAGACATTCTTTAGGAGTTACTTTCCCCAAGAGGCATAACGTTGTTGCTGGGTGAATTTTTCACTCATTCAGCAAATATTTATTGAACTGCCACTCAACTGAAAGCAGGAGTTGAAAGACAAACTAGATATTGCCCTTGCTTTCAAGATGTTCACTTTCTATTTGTGAGGTAAAGAGGCCTGATTTTGCTACAATACAGCATGTTCTGTGCCGTGGGGGCTGAGCAGAGGCAACAGTGAGAAGAGTGGTGACATTTGAGCTGAGTCTTCAAAGAGCAGTGGATCTGTCCGAAAGACTCTTGTGTCCAGAGCGCAGCATTTGCAAAGGGATGAAAGTTGTGTGGACCACAAGTCATGCATGAGGAGAGTCACGAGAGAGTCATTATGGCCAGAATATAGACTCAAAAGTTGTCAGATGCAAAAGAGAAGGGTCCTGAAGAATCTCGCATGCCCTGTTGAGTTTAGATTATAAATTAAGGGTCACGGGGTGTGACTAAGAATTTCATAGAGGAGTGAAACATGGTAATCTTAAACCTCTTTTCTTTCCTCCATGTATGGTGTTTACATACATGCATCACAGGGAATGTGGAAAATATACTCTGTGAAAGGAAATTAAATCTTGGGACCCCAAACTCATTAAGCCAATGGGAAGGGTCAAGCTGCGAACTGGGTCATGCAAACCTGCCTCCACCTTTGGTTCCTAAATAAGATGGCTACAAGATGAAAGCTACATGTCCCCCTATGCCCCCATCCCACCCAAATTTTGCCCACGAGGAATTTCCTAGTGAGCTGCAAGATCATTTAAGGTGTTTCTGTTAAATTTTTTCCATAGCAATGTAAATTGATTGCTTATCTTTACAGGTGCTATCACCCCCTGCCCACCAGACACAAAGGCATATCTCATTGTTCCCCTGCCCCATTTTGTATATGTTATCTTATGTAAAATGCAGATTCCCTGAATTTTTACTCTGCCTCATTTGTCTATATCATCTTATGTAAAAAAAAAGTAGATTCACTGAGCCAGACAAAGGCACGAATGACTATTTTTTCCCTGCCTTCCTCTTACATGAAATTGTCTACTTCTCAATATCCCGCCCTTTACTCTTTAAATTGGAGCCCTCAAAATCATCTTCAGAGAAAGGCACAGACCCATCTCCCAGGAGCTGTCCTTAACTTTGGCAAATAAACCTCTTCCTAAAATGATTGAGACTTGTCTCATTATTTTTCTTGATCGACAGCTCTAAGAACATAAACTACCTGTGATGCCACAAACATGATCATATGCTTATGTTTCATCCAGCACTCTTGAAGCAGTGTGGAGAGCCTATTGGCCAGAAGCAGCTGAAAGTAGGTGACTTAGGAGAAAACTGTGATAATCCAAGGAAGAGGTAAGAAAGAGAAAAATCAGTGAACAGCAGCACAGACTGAAAGGATGGAAGGATTTGCAAACAAGACCTGAAACTACATAGACAATTCTTGAAGACTGGATGTAGAATATGACCTAAAGGGAAGAATATTAATTTATTCATTAACTCACCAACTATGTCATGCCAGTAATGTGCCAAATACCTTTCTAGGTATTGAGGACAGGACTAAAGAGAAAAAAATTCATTTTCTTCCTGGATCTGACATTTAGATGAGGAAAATAAAATAGTGTCCAAATTTTTAGCTTGGCAAACTACATTATTGTTGTATCATTGAAACACGAAATTCATGCCTGTTACAGCAAAAAAAAAAAAAAATCTATTCTACCTTAGACATATTGAATTTGAAATCTCTGTCTTCTGTAATCTCACTTGAGGGATCACACATTCTACAGGCTGCGAAGACACTGCACATTCTATACCTTTCTGGAAAGCATAGGACTGATATTTTAGGAAGAAAACATTCCAATTTGGGGAGCTGGCAACGATGACAGGTCACAACCAGCTGATTGGAAAGGTAAGCTAATTGGCACAAATGACCTCCATGCTGAACACATGAGCTAGACTGAAGAGGAGAGGGTCTCCAGGGTGACAAGTTCTTTGCCTCGCAGTGCTGAGTAAGAAGCCTGGAATCTGCTCCATGGTTTCCTCCTGCCAAGGTTCTCTTGCTCCATAGGTAAACCCAGCTCTGCTTTTCTGAAATCATAGAAAACTGAACCTACAACTTGGCCTGGGAAAGATGAAAGCACCACCTTCTCTATAGGAAAACAAGGACATAAGGGAACTTGGGCAGAGATTTTCAACCTTTTCCTTTTTAGAAGGAGAAACACTTTTTGTTTTGTTTTATGAAATGAAATCTTAGCCCGTTTCTGTCAGACAAAATGGAGCAGACGGCAGAAGTGCGGCCAGGAGCAAGGCCTTACGTGTAATGCAGGCCACAGTGGACTGTCACTTAAAGCAGGTTTCTGGTCCCACCCCTTCATTTTACTACGAGGGGGAAAAAAGTGTCCGTAGGCAAAAATATTTGTTCAACTAAAAGCAGCAGCTACTGAATTTGATTCAGAATCCAGGTCAGTGTTCTTTTAATTTTCCACTTTTTTTCATAAGACATCAGGGTTTTCAACAGGACTGGCTTTAAAGTATATCTCCTCATAGAATGCATTGGGGGACAAAACAAATTGTTTACTTAATTCATGATTGTTCATGCAGTGGTTCCCAACACCAGAGTGTCCTTGCATTCCAGCACATTGATCACTATAATCTTACGTTAGTTACAGGAGTGTTTTGAATATTCTTCTAAGTTCTTAATAATAATGTTGTAAGTAATTCTTTCTCAAACTTCTTTAAAGTAAAAATGCAATGTGCTCTTTTCATGGGGGTTGAGATCTCCCACATAGGAGAGAGAAGGCACAAGTAGAAGTCTCTGAGGGAATGCCCCAGTCACAGCTCCAGGTTCTCACACTAATACCACCATTGCTTGTGGTCAGAACTGAATTTCCTTAGAATAATTATGCTAGGCCAAAAATCTCCCTCATCCTTCCTATTGCAACTAAGGACAAATGGTAAAAACCACATATATGGGCTGGGCGTGGTGGCTCCCACCTATAATCCCAGTACTTTGGGAGGCTGAGGTCAGAAATTCAAGACCAGCCTGGCCACATGGTGAAATCCTGTCTCTACTAAAAATATAAAAACTAGCCAGGTGTGGTGGTGGGCACCTGTAATCCCAGCTACTTGGGAGGCTGAGGTAGGAGAATTGCTTGAACCCGGGAGACGGAGGTTGCAGCAAGCCGACATGGTGCCACTGCACTCCAGCCTCGGCAACAGAGTGAGACTCCATCTCAAAAAAAAAAAAAAAAAACAACAAAAAAAAACAAACATATATGATTCTGTTGTCTTTGACACAGAGATATGATCATAAGATAATAATCATACAGTTTTAGCAGAATGCACCCATGTTCCCAAACTAATGTCATCCTTCAAAGATATCACCTTTGGAGGCACTATTCATACAGTAGCAGCCACTGCCTTCTAATTTCCTGCCAGCTTCAGTGTAAGATCTACACAAGAAAATCATGTTGTATTATCTGCTAGGCACAGCTGGCCTTTGACTAAATGTAGTTTTGCCCATATTGATTGCTATGCTTATTTTACTTTAGGCTATTTTGAAAACTGAAATCGTTCCTGAAAGGCAAAGATCAGCTCTGCTGTTCAATAAGCAGCATGAGACCAGTGTGCCCCAGGCTCCACAAAGGGCTCAGAAAAGGAGTTTCAAAAGTACTTCAGGCAGTGAGGATTTTCACCAGGTGTTGACTGTAAAAGACCTCACACATTGCTAATAACAGACCTTGCACTGTCTTTCTTTTAAATGAGCTCTAATATATTAAAACATCATATGTGTATACATATCATTTTAACTATGGACCATAAATACAGTATGGAAATTGCATTATGCTGATAATGGGTGGTATAACAAAAATCTGTATCTATATTTATTACCATAATTCAAGTAAATATACAGGTAAATAGACACACACATATACATTCAGCTAGAGATTGTCAAATTTATCATTTTATAGTGTAAAAAATGAGGTCCTAGAGAGTTAAGGGTGACATAACCAATGGCATAAATTTTGGACAGAACCAAAGGACCTGGGACAGAACCTGGGGCAGCTTACCTCCTGTGAACTCTTTTATTGCTATTTATTGTTTTTTTGTTTGTTTGTTTTGAGACGGAGTCTCACTCTGTCACCCAGGCTGGAGTGCAGTGGCGCGATCTCAGCTCACTGAAAGCTCTGCCTCCCCAGTTCACGCCATTCTTCTGCCTCAGCCTCTGGAGTAGCTGAGATTACAGGCGCCCACCACCACGCCTGGCTAATTTTTTTGTATTTTTAGTAGAGACGGGGTTTCACCGGGTCAATCAGGATGGTCTCGATCTCCTGACCTCATGATCCGCCCACCTCAGCCTCCCAAAGTGCTGGGATTACAGACGTGAGCCACTGTGCCTGGCCTATTTATTTATTTTTTAATGCAGTTACAGAATGCTGGAAATAAATGGGTCAGTCATTTTTTTTTTAATTTTGCATTAATTTCCCACTGTAAAACTGAGAGGGTTGGATGAGATGATCTCTGGGGTCCCTGCAAATTAAAACCTGACATCTGGCAATTTTAGAAGCCTTGACAATACCAACCTAATGAATGAAAAGTTTGAAGTGTCATCAAAAGATGAGGAAATGTGGTTAGAAATTTAAAATTACATCAACCTACAACTCCTTTATTATAGGGCATCAACTCATGTGGATTAAAGTTCTGTTGTCAAGCTAATGAGAGAAAATAGGGGATAAAATGCTTCCTTACAAATGAAATTTCACAAGAGGTAATATTTACTATTCAATATGTGCTGAGGACTTTGCTAGGTTATCTTGTTTCTCCTTAGAAGCCTGAGTAGGTTCTATTATGATCATCCCCTACTTTACCCATGAACTAAATGAGAAGTCAAGTAACTTGCCCAAGGCTATGTAGTTGGTTAGTAAGTAGCAGAGCTCATATTTCAAAACAGTTTAATTCGCTTATTTTTTAATAGAAGAAACGTTAAAACAGGAGAGTGGAAAAAATGGGTCAGAATCAAAGAGATGATGCTCAAGCATATAGAACTGTCCTTCTTGAACTGTTCCATCTTACTCATACAAGGCTTGGCACTGCTCATTTAGCCATTCTTCTGTTTTCCCCCAAGCCTTCAATTGCCAGAGAGGATAAAATGGATGTGGAGTCAGCTCTAGAAAGGCCTCCCAAATGTTGACTTGTAGTACACAAACTCATATCTGCTGGCCCTGACATAGTTGGAAACCAGAACTCATGTTCACATAGAATCTGACCTGGTGTGGTCTGGGAATGAGGTCCCAGCTCATTCCCACATCCATCATCAGGCTGTTTATGGGCTACGGTTGCTTTTTGAGAGATCAGGGCTGGCCATGCAGCTACTTCCTGGTGTCCTGGGTAGGGTCATTTCAGGAGATGGCATCTGAGACCTTTGGTGTTCAGGCAGCACAAGCCAAGCCCTGCCTTAAAGCACAGGACTAATACATTAAATGCATTCAGGATTGGCTCAACTAAAGGATGACATAATAATCATAATGATAATCGCAACAATTCCATTTATTTATTTTTATTTTATTCATTTATTTTTTTATTTGTATTTATTTATTTTTTTGAGATGAAGTCCTGCTCTGTCACCCAGGCTGGAGTGCAGTGACACTATCTCGGCTCACTGCAACCTCTGCCTCCTGGGTTCAAGCAATTCTCTTGCCTCAGCCTCCTGGGTAGCTGGGATTACCAGCACACACCACCATGCCCGGCTAATTTTTTTGTTTTTTTGAGACAGGGTCTTGCTCTGTCACCCAGGTAGAGTGCAGTGGCACAATCTCGGTTCACTGCAACCTCTGCCTCTATAGCTCAAGGAATCGTCCCACCTCAGCCTCCCAAGTAACTGGGACTACAGGTGTGCACCACCACCACATCCTGCTAATTTTTTGTATTTTTGGTAGAGATGGGGTTTCACCATGTTGGCCAGGCTGGTCTTGAACTACTGAGCTCAAGTGATCCATCTGCCTTGACCTCCCAAAGTGCTGGAATTACAGGCATAAGCCACCATGACAGCCAACAATTATCAATCCATTTTCAATTATCAATCCATTTTCATGAACACCATTTATTCAGCATAGTCTTTTGACTGAGCAAAAATTACTATTGCTGTACAAATAGAAAAAAAAAAAAAGAAAGCTCTAAGGGAGTTGTAATTTATCCAAGCTCTCTTGCTAAATATTTTTTACTACAATTTTCCTCTTTTTTTTTGATCCTTTGCCCCTACTTGGCAATTAATAGCTTTCATACACTAGGTGCCATCTTGCAATACCCCCTAATCCAAGTACAAAATCAAAACAAATCTAAGGAAAGAACAGAATCCCAACATTTACAACTTGGTGTGAATACAATCACATTGCATTCTTGCCTTTCAGGCCCAAACTTTCACTGCAGGAGCTAGGAGCTGGTGAGGTAGAAGATACAAGGAAAAAGATTGAAAATGGACCATGGAAATGTACCAAATCTTTATCTCCTGCTTGATGGCATTTCAGATTTTCTGCCAACCTTTTTATATATGAGTTTTTCTAGGGATAAGTTTTGCTGCTTGCTTGGACACTTTCTCAAGTTATTTGCTAAAATTCTGGTCTTCATTATAGACTCAGATATGACAGTATGCCTTCAATGGCCTCTTCAGAAATGCCAGCTTCCAACACTTGTGTAAATCAAGGCTTCCCTCTAATTCTTCCTTTCTTTTGATCATTTCCTGTGTGAGATGCCCTCTGTTAACTATCAGTGATATAAAATAGAGAAGAAAATACCCTTGCTTAGGAGTATTCAGGTAGAAGAAAATCACTCTAAAAGACAACCAATATTTAGTGAGGGCCTGGCCTACACCAGGCTTCTGTGCTGAACACTTTATACCTGTTACATCACTGAATCTTCACACATTTCTGTCATATATGTCTTACTGTCCTGAGTTAGCAGAGAGGTTGAATAATTTGTTCAAAGTAATAGAGCCAGAATGTTCTGTCATCACGATGACGTGGTTGAAAAAGCATCTATAAGACTGAGTTCATCCTATGGAGAGGATCAAGATCACAGGGAACAAATGTCAGGTCTACCATTTATTATTTGAATGATTGCAGGCAAAATGATTAACCTTTCTATGCCTCAGTTTCTTTGTCTATAAGAAACTGGGGGAGTGGTGGCAATAGTAAGCCCTCCTTCATAGATTTGGTGTGAGTATGAAATGAGTTAATACAGGGAGTGTACCTAGCATCTGGCTCCTGGAAAGTGCTTGGTAAATGTCAGTCAGCAAGAGCACACTGAACATTCATATCTTCCAGATTTTTGTGAGTTTGTTGTTGTTGTTGCTATTCGGTTTTTTATTTTATTTAGCTATGATGAAAAATAAATATACCCAGATTTCAGCACAGCCAGTGAGTGCTTTAACAATCATGAGAACATTTGTTTCACAGATATTGACTTGATTTGTCACTATCTCTATACAGGTGAAGAAGAGAAGAAGACAAGAGAAGAGGTCATTACACTGTGCTGCACAGGAGCATTTAGGGAATGTGGTATGATGTCAGTTATTTAAAGATGATTCTTTTAGATAAAAGTATAGACATCTAACAGAAATAAAAGATTGCTTTAAACAATGAGGAACCATTATAAATTCACCTCCTGAATAATGCTAGATGACCGCACTTCCTCTTTCCTAATAGGCAACTCAGAGAGTAATACCTCATCAGTAACCACGGGAGGAGCCGGAAAGAACTGTCACTCTCATTTGGCTCAATCTTAGAGCAACTCAGAGAGTAATGCCTCATCAGTAATCAGGGGAGGAGCCAGAAAGAACTGTCACTCTCATTTGGCTCAATCTTAGAGTAAGCAACACATACATTTCCCCAAGTTTGGCTACATTGAGTGGCTAATTTCCAATGCTCATACTTGTCTGATGATGTATTCCTTTTACCTAGATATGACATCTTACAAGTATTCTAACGGAGTAGAATGAGGGAGAGAGGAGAGAGGGAAGAGAGGGGAAGAGAGAGAGAGAGAGCAAGACTGAATTTTTTATTGCTACTCAAAGAATGAACAACTATCTCTCTAGTTTTTGTATCTTGCCCCTGCCAAAAATGTAGTTGCCGTCCCTGGATAGAGTTCTTATGGTATTTCGCAATAAAAAAAATGATTGGAAGAAATTGCTGGCATATTCTACCCAGCTACCCTTATGGCCCTTTCACATACAATAGCCTAAAGTGGTTCATGTGTATATTTTGGAAAATACGATATTATTCTTTTGTGCTCAGTTGTCTCAACATTATTCATTTTCTTTCAATTTTGTTTGAATGAAAGTTGAAATCTCCAGACTACTTTCATAGTTGTACAAAAACTGTTTTATGTTGTAGAGAATTATTCTATCCCGATGGCATAATTGCACACTAACATTTCAGGGGTATTCATTATTTGCAGGATAATAGACACAAACCCAGAAATGAACAGCATTCAACCTGAGTCAGCCTGGTAGAAAAATCCATAATTCACCTCTTGGACTTACTCAGAAAATACAGCACAAGTCACATCACATTTTTGGTGCCTGCCCCATCCTTCCAATCGCAAAATACAAACTGCAATAATGATGGAGATAAATGATATTGCAGCAATGCCGCGCTTACAATCGGAGGTCACTCTTACATGAAAAGATTACTCTGACAGCATTGAGAAGGTATTGGATGGGACAGCATTGGATGGGAGGGAGAGACTGGAGGCTTCTGAAGAAACCAGTTAAGGGAATGACGGCAATTTTCCAGGAGACATAATGGAGGATGGAAAAGGAAGTTATAGCAAAAGTAGGAAGGGGAGTGTGGTTGGGGCAATAATTTGGAGATAGAATGGCCACATATTGTTTAAGTGGGTTAAGAGACAAGGAGAGGTTGAAGCTGATGTTGCCATTAAAATAATAGGCTAACAAACATTCAAGGAAGGACAGTATTGGGAAAAATTGCACTGGCAGATGCTGAGTTTACATGCTGGCTTAGAACACCTTCCAATTTACCTGCTCACACCTTCACCCTGGATCCTTACCTCCCTGACACTGTGATTCCAGGACTTTGTTTTTGCTCCTAATAATTGCTTGCTACTCACCTCTTTGTTTCAGTCAATTTTTTAGCCTCCCTACTCTTACTGACCTACTTTGGCCCTAACCGGCAATACAGATGATTTCCCTGGAAGTCAGGCTATTGTCTACCCACTTTTCCCTGCAGCTAGGCAGCTTGGATAGAGAAACTGGTATTCTCCCAGATGCTCAAATTTAGACCCTACAGACCATCAGAAACCATTAGCCAATCAGTGAAGGGCTTCTTTAAAGACTGTAAACCTTTTTTTTTTTTTTTGTAACGCAAAGCAATTTGTAAAATGAAGTATAATCACCCTCAATGTAACTAGGAGACTTCAAAATACTGCAAGACTTTGAAATAATACAAGTGGCAGAACAAAAATTTTCCTTTCAAATTTCACCCCTGGAAGTTTATAAGTATAAAGAAGTGTGTTAAAAACTTGTACCAATTTATTTTTCACTAGTTCTTCAATCTTATAACAATTTGTATAAAACCCATTCATAGGCAAAATTAGGAGGGAGAATGGGTGATCATGGCTTAAATACATCTGTGCTCTCCTTCACTCCCAAAAGCTTCTCTATTCGGAGCTTGACAGGATCTTAGGAATTAATGATGGAGAATTCCAAGGGGAGGGCAATAGTAGTGGATATTGGCAAGAACCTGTCTTGCAGAAAAGTATGGATCCCAAGAAGAAAAATGATGGTATCAGTCCATATGAGTATACCTGATTTCAGTAGCTTCCAAACAGTTGAGGGAGAGATAAGTCTTGTTTATACCTTAGGCTGAAACCTCTGGAAGAGAAGGAAAACAGAGGCTTTTCCTGGCTCCTTAGTAGAGAACCCACGCTGCTTTCACTATATCAGGTGGAGGAAACCACAGCACTTCCTGCCACCCACGGCACAGCTCTAGCTTAAGGTACGGTGGAGCTCAGCCTGAGTCCCAGAGAGCTGAGAAAAGAAAATCCTAGCACATGTGAGAAGCCCCGCAGCCAGAGAAAATCAGAGCAAGTGGAACATTCAGGAAAGATCCCAATAAAATACAGCTTCTGAGAGTTACATATTAATACTTGAACTAAAAAACAGGAGGAATATTGGTATAAACACGGCTGCATATGTCAAATTTTTCCCTATTATTTTTCTGGTAATCATAAAGATGCAGCACGAACAATGTTAATATACACAAAATCCATTTTCAGGGACATTAGGTGACAATTCCAATCTGCATATTCAAAAATATCAGTAAGGGCTTCCATAAATAGCTGAATCAAGTAGAAGCCATATAGGATATTACAAGAGAGCCCAAAAGCAGAAAAATCTCAGACAGCCCCATCAAAAATGGCCTTCTGGCTGGGCATGGTGGCTCATGCCTGTAATCCCAGCATTTTGGGGGGTCAAGGCAGGCAGAGCACTTGAGGTGAAGAGTTCGAGATCAGCCTGGCCAACATGGTGGAACCCCGCCTCTTAACTAAAAATACAATACTTAGCCAGCCGTGGTGACGCGTGCCTGTAATCCCAAATTCAGCCTGGGTGACAGAGGGAGATTCTGTCTCAATCAATCAATCAATCAATCCATCAATGCCTTCTTGAAGATGAGGGGCTAACTCGGAGTTCAAAAACTATACTTCTTTTTTGGAATAAGAGATGAGATTTTGAGGAAGTAGCCCTCAAACTAAGTAGAATTTATAGTATTTTAAGAAAAAATAGAAAAAAACAAACAACCCCATCAAAAAGTAGGCGAAGGATATGAACAGACACTTCTCAAAAGAAGACATTTATGCAGCCAACAGACACATGAAAAAATGCTCATCATCACTGGCCATCAGAGAAATGCAAATCAAAAAAACAATGAGATGCCATCTCACACCAGTTAGAATGGCGATCATCAAAAAGTCAGGAAACAACAGGTGCTGGAGAGGATGTGGAGAAATAGGAACACTTTTACACTGTTAGTGGGACTGTAAACTAGTTCAACCATTGTGGAAGTCAGTGTGGCGATTCCTCAGGGATCTAGAACTAGAAATACCATTTGACCCAGCCATCCCATTACTGGGTATACACCCAAAGGATTATAAAACATGCCGCTACAAAGACACATGCACATGTATGTTTATTGCGGCACTATTCACAATAGCAAAGACTTGGAACCAACCCAAATGTCCAACAATGATAGACTGGATTAAGAAAACGTGGCACATATACGCCATGGAATACTATGCAGCCATAAAAAATGAAGAGTTCATGTCCTTTGTAGGGACATGGATGAAGCTGGAAACCATCATTCTCAGCAAACTATCGCAAGGACAAAAAACCAAACACCGCATGTTCTCACTCATAGGTGGGAATTGAACAATGAGAACACATGGACACAGGAAGGGGAACATCACACACCAGGGCCTGTTGTGGGGTGGGCGGAGGGGGGAGGGATAGCATTAGGAGATATACCTAATGTTAAATGAAGAGTTAATGGGTGCAGCACACCAACATGACACATGTATACATATGTAACAAACCTATATGTTGTGCACATGTACCCTAAAACTTAAAGCATAATTAAAAAATAAAATAAAATAAAAATAAAAAAAGAAAAAATATCAAAAATAGCAAGGGAATTTATCATTTGATGTAGATCACTCATAAGTGAGAAATACTGATATAAAGCAAAAGTATCCAAATGTTTAGCTAAGAATTCATAATAAATTAATGAAGTAACAACATTTATAAAGAAAAAAAGCCTACAAAGCATACATGTAAAAAAATGTGAAAAAAATAGTGAAACAATCCAGAGATGCCATGTAAATATTAGCTGGCAAAATTCAGGGAAAATAATTAAAATAGAAGATTTTTTTAAATGACAGAAAAAAAAAAGATGAAATTGGAGGGAAAAATAGCCCATGGCAAAACCTGCAATTACTTTTGCATCAACCTAATAAATATTACAGATATTTTAATAAGAAAATGTTGAAAAATAAGGAAGATGACTCCAAATTGAAAATGTTTTAATGTGTGAGGAAATTGGTTCAAATAGTCAACACTGTGAAACATCCTGGTAAAGTATTGGAATTTTTAAATGACTTCATCATTTTGGCCTCATTGCCCAAAATATATCTTTCCTAAATTTTAAAAAGGAAAATATCATACTAATCTTGGATTTCTTCACATAATTTAACAACCTACGATATACACAATGAAAAAAATATGAACCAGTGACTTCATGTCAAATTCTATCTCTTAATCATAAAAGTAAACACGAGTTTGAACAGGAAAGAACCAAGTTAATTTTGTCCTCTTCCTTAATGAGTGATTTTAATTTATCTCTCACAGATAATTACACAAGTGAATAAAAGAACTTAAAAATATAGAAAAGAATAAATAGTAAGATAAGTCATATTGACACACATATATATGCACATACCACACCTATATGTTTATCATTATGTATATATGTGCGTGTGTAGAAAACATTTGTCCTTTAATAGAGAATACAATTTTTATATGCCTACGGGATATTAACAAAAATTGGCAATAGCACCCAAAACATATCAAAAATGCACAGAGTATTCTTCAAAAAAATGTAGTAAAATAAGAAATTAATGACTAACCAGGAAGACAAAGAGCTCTCCCAACTAGGAATTTAAAAAATTAAGTTTGTAACTTTATGTTAGAGGAAATTGCAAATTAAAATCAAATATTTTAAAGACTGGTACTGAATATCAAAACTTCATAGAGCTAGAGCTTGATGAAGTGAATAATAGTCTAGAAAAACACAGTTTACCAAAACTCACTAATGGAAGATTCAAAATCTAAACAGACAAAATACATGAAGTTTTCAAAGAACCCTTCCCTGTCCCATCAAAAAAAGCAATAGGCTGGAATGTGTCCTGCCAGACACCTTTTTCTTTTTCTTTTTTTTTTTTTTTTAAGAGGGAGTCTCGCTCTGTCGCCCAGAGTGGAGTGCAGTGGCGTGATCTCGGCTCACTGAAAGCTCTGCCTCTTCGGTTCACGCCATTCTCCTGCCTCAGCCTCCCGATTAGCTGGGACTACAGGCAGCCGCCACCACGCCTGGCTAATTTTTTTGTATTTTTAGTAGAGACGGGGTTTCACCGTATTCGCCAGGATGGTCTGGATCTCCTGACCTCGTGATCCACCTGTCTCGGCCTCCCAAAGTGCTGGGATTACAGGTGTGAGCCACTGCGCCCAGCTGAATTCTGCCAGACTTTTAAAGTAGATTATCATATTATTCAAACAGTGTTAGACTATAAAAGAACACTTTTTGAATTAGTTTAAAAAATATTTTATTAATAGTCGTTCCAGTACCTGATCAAGATCTACTATACATCAATATTACCTAATAATTGTAACGTGAAAGCCCCATATAAAGTATCAGCAAATTGAATGCAGCAGCATGTAAAAAGAATAATACATCATGATCAAGTGTAAATACAAATAATCCAAGCATAGTTCAATAATCAAAGATCTATTTATATAAAGTCATATCAATAAGTTCAAGAAGGAATATTATGTAATCATCTCAACTGACGCTTTAAAATACATTTGGCATAGTTCAACAATAATTATTTATTTTTAAAAAATAATAAAACAGTAATAGATGGATACTAGCTTTTCCTAGATAAATATATCTATCTCAGCCTAGAATAGCTTCATGGTTAATGTCAAACCTTGCAGGTATTCCCACTAGTGTGAGAATAAGAAAACAATATCCCCAGTCACCAATATTCTTTAAAATTATATTTTAGTAGCAGTCAGTTAGAAAATGAAAGAAATTGGATGTATAAAAAAATTAAGGAAGAGGAACAATTGTCACTTTTTACAGCAGTTAGAATTGTATAAGTAGAAAATCCAAGAGAATGAACT
This sequence comes from Pongo pygmaeus, assembly GCF_028885625.2. Classification (NCBI taxonomy): domain Eukaryota; kingdom Metazoa; phylum Chordata; class Mammalia; order Primates; family Hominidae; genus Pongo; species Pongo pygmaeus. The sequence continues at coordinate 60,264,859 of NC_072381.2, forward strand.
GAAAAATTACTGTATATAATGAATATGCTGAATTCAGTAGCTTGCTTTTAAGAAAATAATAATAACTATAGGATATATTAGTAAAAGATTCCACATGTAATCAAAACAAAAAGATAAAATATCTTAAAACAAATAAAACATAAGAACCATAATAAGAAAAAAATTAAAAAGCTATTAACTGAAACCAAAGGAGTCTGAGTAAATGGAAAGTCAATGTTTTATTGAAAAGGAAACCTCTCCATCACTTACATGCCGCTCCTCCATAAGTTAACATGTATAACTTATCATGATGCTTATAAAATTCTCTAAAGTGGTTTTTGAACAAGATAAGCTTATTCTAAAATCCATATGGAAATTTTATCAAATAAATATAAGCCAGTGAATTGCAACAAGAGAGGTGGTCCTATCAGATATTAAAATGTGTTATAAACCTGCTTTAAGAATCTGATGACTTGGGCCAGGCGTGGTAGCTCACGCCTGTAATCCCAACATTTTGGGAGGCTGAGGCAGGTGGATCACAAGGTCAGGAGATCAAGACCATCCTGGCTAGCACGGTGAAACCCCATCTCTACTAAAAATACAAAAAAATTAGCTGAGCGTGGTGGTGGGCGCCTGTAGTCCCAGCTACTCAGGAGGCTGAGGCAGGAGAATGGCATGAAACCAGGAGACAGAGCTTGCAGTGAGCTGAGATCGTGCCACTGCAGTCCAGCCTGGGTGACAGAGTGAGACTCCATCTCAAAAAAAAAAAAAAAATCTGATGACTTAATAAACATGCAAACCAGAAGATGAGAAACTTCAAGATCTGTGATAGTCAACTTTTTAAGATAGTTCCCAAGATTCTCGGTATAATCCCTCCCCTTGAGTATAGACAGAACCTGTTAATATGATGGAATGTCAACCCATGATTAGATTACATTACATGGCTAAAGTAAAAGAATTTCCCAGATGTAATTAAAGTCACTAATCAGTTGGTTTTAAGGTAATCAAAAGAAAGATGGTAGGAAATTTCAAGGTCCTCTAGGAACTCAGATTAGCCCCAGGCTGACAACTAACAAGAAAACAGGGATGTCAGTCCTATAGCTGCAAGGAATTGAATTCTGCCAACAACCACATGAGCTAGGAATAGCATAACCTCACCTATCCTGACCAATACAGTAAAAAGTCTCAAAATCCAGAAACTCTAAAAGAAAGAAAGAGAGAAAGGAAAAATAAAGAGAGATAAATTCAACTACAAAAATATTTCAAAATGCTCAGTGGAAAAAGAACCCTGCAAGTAAAATCAAAAGACAAACGATAAACCGGAAAAATAATTTTTATCTATAAATTACTCTGCAAAGAGTTTATGTTTCTAATAGGTCAAGTGCTCCTAGAAAACAAGAAAAAGATAATGGTCAGATAAAAGATATGGGCTAAGAAATAGAAAGTTATGAAACAGCAATTGCAAATGACTCTTAGACATATGAACATAGTCCAGTCACGTTCAAAATAAGAAAAAATATGTTTAAATTGCACAGCGATACAATTTTTTACCTATCGGATTGGCTTGAAAAATCCAAACCTCCAAAATTGTTGCAGGAAGACAGGGATTTCCGTATATTTCTAGTGGAAATGTTGATTGTAGAAACCCTTGTAAAACAATTTGGCACTATCTAATAAAAATATACAAACCCACACTCTTATACCACAATTCTACTTCTGGGATTGTATCCTAGGCATACTGGCCTACACAGGAAATGACAATGTCATTCATGTTACATTGCTTGTAATAGCAACATTTTAAACAAGCTAAACATCCATGGGGAAGGAACCAAGTTCCTTTATACTCATCTTCTTTTTTATTTATTTATTTATTTTTTGAGACGGAGTCTCGCTCTGTCCCCCAGGCTGGTGTGCAGTGGCGCGATCTCGGCTCACTGCAACCTCTGCCTCCCGGGTTCAAGCAATTTTCTGCCTCAGCCTCCCGAGTAGCTGGGATTACAGGCACTCGCCACCATGTCGGGCTAATTTTTGTATTTTTAGTAGAGACGGAGTTTCACCATCTTGGCCAGGCTGGTCTTGAACTCCTGACCTCGTGATCCACCCGCCTCAGCCTCCCAAAGTGCTGGGATAACAGGTGTGAGCCACTGTGCCCAGCGCATTTATACTCATCTTCTAATTAACAGTGTTTAAGTGTTTTTTTAATTTTGTAGTTACAAAGACTATGACTTTAAACATTTTTATCAGTCACTGACCACATCAGATGACAATATTCAAGGAATGATGTAAGAACACCTCCCCATTCAAATCATAATAGAGTCCTCAGATGAATTGGAGAGGATAAGAGGGGAAGACTGGTAGGTTGTGTGTCCTTCTGTGTGTGTGTATGTGTGTGTGTTTATACACGCACAGTAGTATGTAAATCAATAAGCATAGGCTGTCTGGAAATATATGAGATTTTTCAAATTAAGAGGTGTAATGACAGGATAATCTTAAAGTATTCTGGACTATAACACTACTGAACTATTTTAATAAAACCCAGGCTTTGAGGTGGAAGATGGAGTGAACATCAAGCCTATTTTAAAGTTTATCTTACTTGAGAGGGAGAAACAGCCTTGAAAGTGTTTGGTGGAGAAAATAGAGATATTTCCACCTAATAGTAGAGAGATATGTGTTTGATTATTAATGCTAGAAAAGTCAAATAAAATGTTGAGTTTCCAAATTGTCACCAACTTCAGATAAAATTGTGGTTGATCCTGGAGGCCACATGTTTCATTGAACAGATAATGAATCATCTTAAAAAACAGAAAACTATTGACACCAGTGCCTTAAGAATACATTGCCTTAAGCTAGATATTACGACACATTATGGAAATAATGGCGGAAGCTTCAGACTATTTACAAGTCCAATATCTTAAGGACATGAAGTCTATACATATTAGACACATTGGGGCCAAGGTCCTTTTTTGTCACATTTAAAGTTACTCGAAATCTTGTCATCACAAAATTGAGTCCTGGCTAGTTTGTTTGCAAGAAGTTATCTTGGGATATCCTTCATTAACTTAAATAATTTATTGTTAAACAATCCTCACTTAAACTCTGATGTTATTTTAAAAGGTCTGTGATGAGAAATTGTATTGCCCTTTTATGTTTGTATTAGGAAATTGAACTTTTTATTAATCATTAATACCTAACCTACTAACAATTACCTCTCAAACTTACAAAATGTATGTATTATGGTATACAAAATATATACATGGTATATACAGTTTATACAAACTATACTATTATTGTTCAGCAGAATTTTATGTGACTATCAAAATGTTCTCTAAATCCGCACTATAACAATATGGTAGCCAACAGACACGTATGATTACTGATAAATTGTGGCTAGGAATGGACATTTAAATTGTACTTAACTTCAATATAAATTGCCATATGCAACTGTGGGTATGGTATAGATTTTTTTTGGAATAACTTCTTCCTTTCTTCCATAAGTAACATTAGTAAAATAAATATAGGTTTCAGCAAAAATTTCATTTAAAGTACAACATTAACTTTTTCTTCTGCAGATGGTAACCTTTAATGGAGTCAAAAACAGAACTGCCAAATAATCAGGTAGGAAAATATAAATAGTATTTTGACCAAGTTGAAAAAAAAATAGGAAAGGACAAAAGAAAACATACAGTAAAAAATATAACATAAAATAAATGGAAAGAAAAAAATTACACATATTGCCACCTTCTCTCTAAATGGAGTCAATTTTCATATCAAAAGGTAGTCTACTAACTAAGATTGTTAAACAGAACCAAGCCATTTGTTATTTCCAAAAAGAAATACACAAAAAAAAGTGACGTGATCATCAATAGCTTAAATAAAGGCCTGGGCAACAATATAGCAGGCCAAAACAAAAGTTAGTAACAGTGACATAATTAGCAATATCAGGGTCAGACAAGGTGGAATTTAAGCTTAAAAGTAAAATCAGGGTAAAGTGCTTCTTTATTAAAAATAAAGGCAACTGGCAGGGTGCGGTGGCTCACGCCTGTAATCCCAGCACTTTGGGAGGCCGAGGCAGGCGGATCATGAGGTCAGGAGATCAAGACCATCCTGGCTAACACGGTGAAACCCTGTCTCTACTAAAAATACAAAAAATTAGCCCGGCGTAGTGGCGGGCGCCTGTAGTCCCAGCTACTCGGGAGGCTGAGGCAGGAGAATGGCGTGAACCCGGGAGGCGGAGCTTGCAGTGAGCCGAGATCGCGCCACTGCACTCCAGCCTGGGCGACAGAGCCAGACTCTGTCTCAAAAAAAAATAAAAAAATAAAAAATAAAGGCAACTATTTACATATATATATATAGGAATATATGTGTATACATATACATATATAATAAAAATGGAAACTGAATGTATAAATCAAAAAATGCAAAGAATGTGATAAAAATAATTGTAGTGGGAAATTTTAATTTGCTTGTTTCAGAATAGATTAGTATCAGTAAACAGAAACTATACTAGGATGTAGATAAATTCATCTATCCTATATTGTAGTGAATACTATAGCAGCAATTTCATTTAAAAGAGTAGGATTCTGTCTTGTTCCTTCCTATTCCTGCCGTGCCTGCAACAGTGCCTGGCACAAGACAGTATTCGTTAAAAGAATAAATGGCTAGATACATAGAGAATTTTAGTTCTTCAAATAGAGACATAAATATTTTAATACATCGAGAAATCATAAATACTTGAAAATTAAGAATGCAGGAATGCATAATCATTGGATCAAATTGGAAATCAAAATGGAAATTATAGTGCCAGGGCTAAATTGGTAGGGCAGCATGTCAGAAAATTGTTCTGCAGTCTTTTTACTGTCAGCTTGACTGACATAACAAAACTTTTATTTCAACAGATGTCACACGCCACTGTTAAAACACAACACAAATATTACATATTGATGAAATATATCCAAATTACTTGCTGCAAGAGATATTTTAATGCACATTTAATCTCCTCTTCTTAAGGACAGGAAAATTATCTTCAAAAGTTGTTTTCTTTTTTTTTTTATTCTTCTTCTTTTTAAATTTCAAGATGGGGGTCTTGCTATGTTGCCCAAGCTGAATTTGAGCTCCTGGGTCAAGCAATATTTCCACCTCAGCCTCCTGAGTAGCTGGGACTATAGGAATACAAGTGGACACTAGTGCACCAGGCTGAAAGGTGTTTTGTGTGTGTGTGTGTGTGTGTGTGTTTAACTCAGAGTGTATCTGCCACCCTTCCAATGGGTTTGATGTGAAATTCAACCATTTCATAATCTACCTACAGGGAATCTAAGAGAATCCTTTAGGGAACACTTTATTAGCTTGTGATTTTCTGTAGATATAAATTTCCCTGTACAATTTGCCACTCCTCGCACTTCAGTTCATGTTTGTGGTGATGGCAAACAGGGGAAAACAAATTTGTTAAGTAATTTTTAACTCCCCAATAGGTGTCTCATCTTCTTTTCTTAGCTATGCCTCGAACCAATTCACTAGTTCTTTCCCAATAGTATAAAGAAAATAAGGGATGAACATTATGACAAGAGTGTAATGAAACCACTTAATTTTTCTGTGTTCACTTCATGGTAAAATATGAAAACTGTCTAAATAAGTTACATTGCAATTTTTAAAACTTTTGATTATGGGTATTTTCAAACACACAAAAGTAAAAGGAATGGTATAAGAAACCATCATCTATTAATGACTTTAGCTTCAACAATGATCATTAATTTGGCTATTCTTTTGCACCATACTCATCAAACACATTTTATATTTTATTTGCTATAATATTTTAAGACAAATTCAGGAGAGCATATCAATTTCACCCATCAATATTTCAGCAGGTATCTCAAATAAATATTTATTAACATAAAACATAAATACTAACTCATAACAAATATTAATCCCCAAACTAAGAATGTGTTTACACTTCATTAGTATATGTAGTTGGCATTCTTTGCATGTGTATATACACAAATACATGGTGTGTGTGTGTGTGTGTGTGTGTACCCGTGTACTCGTGTCATTTTTTTCTGAGCCCCTTGATTAAATATCCAATCTGGTTTACAGTTTACACTTTAGGCCAAGCCAGTAGTTAAATGTCTTTTCAGGTATGATGGGATTGCCCATGGATAAAATGATCCCTTCTGCTTCTACAGATAAAAAGGCATCTAAAAATACATCGATGGTTTTTTGCATCTCATGGAATTGGGGGATTCCCTTGTTTCTCATTGAGTGCCTCTGGTTGGTGTTTCTGATACTTTTTGCCCACTTCAAGAGTCAACAAACTTTTTCTGCAAGGGCCAGATAGTGAATATTTGAGGTCTTGGCTCCCACAGGGTTTCTGTTTCAGCTACTCAACTCTGATATTGTAACAGGAAAGCAGCCACTGACAATACAAAAATGAATTAGTATGACTTTGTTTCAGTAAAGTATTATTCAAAAAAAATGAAACAAACTAACAACAACAATAAAAAACAAAAACAAAAACAGGGCTTGATTGGAGCCGAGGTCCACTTGGCCATTTTTAAATATGCTGGCCTCTTCGCTATAGCTCATGGATTTTGTGCTCATGTGCTCATGGATAGTGGTTGCAACACAGCCTGCTGGCCAGACTTCTACATCAAATCCTGGCTTACCATTTATTAGCTGTGTGATACTGAGAAAGTTACTTAACCTTTCTGTACTTAGTTTTCTCATCTGCAAAATGGAAGTTACGTGAGTAATTACCTCATAGGGTGCGAAAAGAGATTAAGTGTACTAAATATATGTCGAGTGCTTAGAACAGCACTCAGATCCCTTATTCTGTCAACCATTTTGACCTCAGGGAACACCAGCCCTCTTGTCATCCTTGACTCAGCCACTCTTCTTGCCTCTCACTTGGCTGCAGATCCCTAAGTTTTTGTCAGGTCTTTTGTCTAGAAACTGACCCATCATTTTAAAACCAATCTCCATGGTGGGTGGGGTTGCTCCCCTTCAGACTCATGGCATGCCACTGGATCTCAATACACTTCCAGGGTCAGAAAACCACGGAAGCCTCCATCTCTCTGAACACTCTAATCTATCTGGTATCAGTATATTCTGGGCAGCCTGCTATGCCAACCCCTTGAGGAGCCTACCTCAGCTCTTTCTACAGAAGGCCTCTCCCACAACCCCAATGAACACCTCACTATGAGAAGATGGAATCTACATTCCTCTCCTCAAAACATCCTAAAACTGGAATAAAGGCAGATTTTTCTTTAATTTCCACTATATCATATCTCAGAGTGGCCCTTGCTGCCATAGGTAGACAAGGCATTCTGTCCACAGCATAGAATTCCTCATTGGCTTTGATGTGTTAACATGAAAGAAAGGAATGGAGTTGGAAGGACACTGAGCACAGATACTAGCAAGAAGTAAGGTTTTTTTTTTTTATCATTTGCATAATCTAGTGATGACTGTCAAAATCGAAATGCAAACTTCAGACTTACTCTTTATATTCCATCTCAATGGATGGTTAACTGCCTTCTAAATATGTTGCCAAGGGTACAGAGATGAAAAGTCTACTTATGTCTGCTTGTAATTTAATAAAATTATAAATATTAAATGTGTCATATAGTAAAACGAGCTCATATATTCAATAGATTTTAAAAGCTAAATGTTAACAAAATTACCATCCATTCATTCAGTTTTAATAAATAAGCATCACACCATTAACACACTACTTTTAGATACTTAAGAAATAGATCTGAGGGTTAGATTCCACACCTTCCTTCCTTCCTTCCTTCCTCCCTCCCTCCCTTCGTTCCTTCCTTCTTTCCTTCCTTCCCTCCCTCCCTCCCTCCATCTCTTCCTTCCTCCCTCCTTCCCTCCCTCCCTTCTTTCCTTCCTTCCTGCTCTCTCCCTGTCATTATCTCTCTCTTTCTCTCCCTCTCTCTTTCTTTCTTTCTTTCTTTTTTTGACAGAATCTCCACTCTGTTGCCCAGGCTGGAGTGCAGTGGCAAGACCATAGCTCACTGCAGCCTCCACCTCCTGGACTCAAGTGATCCTCTCACCTCAGCCTCTCCAGTAGCTGGGACTACAAGCACATGCAACCAGGCCCAGCTAATTTTTTTGCAGTTTTTGTAGAGACAAGGTTTTGCCATGTTGCCCAGGTTCGTCTCAAACTCCTGAGCTCAAGCAATTCACCTGTCTCGGCCTCCCGAAGTGCTGGGATTACAGGAGCAAGCCACTACACCCGGTCCAGATTTTTCTTAATACAAAATAATATTGTCATTCTATGAACTTCTTGAAGGAAAAAAACAACACAATGTATACAATAAATAAGTGCAATAGCACATATGCCTTATATACATATGTACACTTAATATATAAAATGTAATACAATTATTTATAATATGTTATAATAACCTATATTTATACATTCCAATCCATCTCAAAGAGTTTTCACCTGTATCATTTCATATGCATAAAATACATCAGCGAAGTGAAGGGTCAGAAAACTTTAGGGGCTTTCTCATGGGTGAATTTAGTCAGAATCGGGGAGCCACACTTGTTCATTCTGAATTTTCTTCCCTACTAAGCAGAGAAACCAGTCAAAAGCTCCTATAATGTTATATATGTTGCCCTCCTCTCCAATGGTTGATTTACATATTCCAAGCAATATTGGCAGTCATCTGCCCCGATCCTCACCATCAGCTTCCTAAACTCCCACTCTCCAAGCCCTGCTAAATGTATTCTCAAATTCAATTTCTCAAAGAACTAAGAATAGAACTACCATTTGACCCAGCAATCCTACTACTGAGTATCTACCCAAAGGAAAAAAAAATGTTTTATCAAAAAGTCATCTGCATTTTTATGTTTATTGTAGCACTATTCACAATAGCAAAGTCATAGAATCAACCTAAGTATCCATCAACAGTGGAATGGATAAAGAAAATGTGGTACATATAGACCATGGAATACTATGCAGCCATAAAGAATAAAGTCATTTCATTTGCAGCAACATGGATGCAGCAGGAGGCTAGTGTCCTATGTGAATTTGTGCATCAACAGAAAATCAAATACCACATTTGCTCATGTATAAATGGGAGCTAAACAATGGGTACACATGGACATAAAGGTGAAAACAATAGACACTGGGGACTCCAAAAGAGGGGAGGAAAGGAGGGAGGGAGTAAAGGGTTGAAGAACTATCTACTGGGTACTATGTTCACTGTTTAGAAGATGGGTTCACTAGAAGTCCAAATCCCAGCATCACCAAATATACCCACGTAACAAACAAATATATGTATATATCCCCCAAATCTAAAAAAAAAAAATACATACACTCATATAGAAGGAATAAGTTCTGATGTTAGATAGAACAGTATGATGACTATAGTTAACAACAATGTATTGTATATTTCAAAATAGCTAGAAGAAAAGAGTTGAAATGTTTCCAACACAAAGAAGTGATAAATGTTTGAAGTGATAAATTTCCTGAATATGCTGATTTGATCATTACAATTTGTATGCATGGTCAAAATATTACATATTCCCCATAAACATGTACAAATATTATTAATCAATAAAAATAAATTAAATTAAAATAACAATTAAGCCAATTTATCCTCCAATAAAAACTCGTGTCACTTGCTTTCCTCTACCACCACCATCATCTTAGCTGTGAATATCTCTTCTCTCAACCACTCCACTGGCTACCTTGTCCACCTGCATCCACCAAGGCAGCCAGTCTCCGCATGCAAGGAAGGATGGTCTTGTCAGATACAAAACAGATCATGTCACTTCACCCACTCTCAACCCTGCCTAATAAATGTTGATGGTTTCTCATTGCCTTTGGAATGATTTTAAACATTAGTAGCACCACTACTTCTCCAGCCTTCCTCTTCCTCTCTGAGCTGCAGCCACACTGACTTTACATTTACCACACCCCTCTCAAACACACAACTGCTTCACGTGTCATTTTCTTCACCTGGAATGCTCATGCCCAACCTTTTACCAAGTTACTCATGCTCATCCTCTAGATACCGGTGAACAATTACTTCCTCAGGAAAGCCTGGTCTCACCTCCATGATCAGTAAAAGCTACCATTATATGCATAGACTGCACCAAGATCTCTTCTTCATAGCACTTACTATAGTAATTTTACATGTATCCATGTAATTTTTAAAGCTCCCTAAAATAGGGTTTTTTTTTTTTGTCCTTTTTTACTTTTGGGTTCTCAGAACTTAGCACTGCTCCTGCCACATAAACAATTCAATAAGTATTTGTTGAATTAGTGAATAAATTCAGAAGAAAATGAATACCAAGGTACCCTACTGACTGGTAGATGATGTTGAGAAAATATACATAGTAGAAATATTAGGCTAGAATATTTAGCATTAAAGCCAGAGGTTAAAATAGCAGACTGAATCCTCCTGAGTAAAAAATCACTGTATTTGACAATAATTGGAGAGGGCTGAAAGGTTTCACAGGAAGAAAGAATTTTCTTTATTTTTCCTATAAGATATTTTTGGAGTGTCCATTTCGGGAACTAGGTAGACCCAGCTCCCGGGGTATGGAAGAGGACATGACAGACTCCCTCAGATTCTAATAGTGAATGTGTTTACGATTCTTCACTTTACCCAAGACCTCAGAGGGGCTCATCTATTAAAAATGTACCCTCGATAACAAAAACAGGCTCCACCGAGGTCATACTGTTAGAAATTTTGACACTAGGTTCATTGTTCATTCCACTACAATGCGCCTGCGACTCTTATATTGAAGCTTATCGTTGGCAACCAACCAATTCTATTACAGCATAATCATCCATCTTTGTCCTTTTCCATGGAATCCCATCTACATCTTAAATGAAACGAGTCATATTTATTTTTGTTTTAGGAATTCAACTGTTGACAGTCAACATTGCATTAGTTCAACTGTCATAAATTTGGGAGGGATTAGTCATAATCATAGTGAAACAAAACAGACCAAGGTCGTGTGCAATTTAAATTTTAAGATTTGACATTAGTCATAAACAGGTTGAACATTTTTTTACATTAGTCAGCAAATAGCACATGAATCTCATCCTTAAATTTTATCATTTAAATTTTCCGGGCTCCTTGATTTATTTCACAAGTTATTTAATTTCATTAGGAATTGATATATTTATATTTTATTGTTCTTACTAATGCAGGGCTATAACTTACCATATTCAGAAACTGTCAAAAATCAGAATTAAAAGCTAGAAGGGAACAAACAGAACCACAAGGCTACTGATTTGTCTGTAGCTGCAGATCTCAAATATTTACATTCCTCAAGTACATGAAACAGCAGAAATTATGCACGATGAATTCAGATATTCCAGGAGTGAAAAATAAAGAAATGTGAGTAGACAGGAAAAATCACAGAAGAACCCAAGGTAGTGTGTATATTTCATCTGGAGAGAAAATCATGTGGTGAAGCTGGAGCCTAGGGCCAAGCAGGTATATAATACTGATGCAGATTTTAAAGTAGTATTTAAAGTGCATTGTCTGTATATGTAACAGGCAAGAGGGATCAAACACTTCCTTGAGGATGACTTAAGAAGTCTTACAGCACAATATGGAGGTGGCATATGACTGTAACTCCCAAACTTTCAAACACACACACATACACACACTTCATCAATAGAATATGTGTTTATTAGTTGCACAACATCACTTTATATAAATTATCTAATGCATCCTAGGCATCTTAGAAATGGGTCTAGAAATGGCAGACTCAATGCTTTCCATTTATAACTAAAATGCTTTATTCACCTTGGATCAATCCAAGGTTAATTTTACTTAAGGTTAAATAAATCTATTATTTTGAGGAGGATTTGTGATATGAACTGAGTTTAGTGGGGAGTGAAATGTTTAAAGCATGGTTTCCATCAGAGAAGACTGAGGCTAAAATTAAGTTAGAATGCATGTCCGGGGCCTAATTGCTCTTTCTCTTTTTGAGTGAATCCCTTAGAGCTGAGGGAGAGCATAGGATGGAATACTTCTCATCCTCGGTGAGAGGACAAGCAGGGCGTTTGCTGGGAGGATGTCAAAGGCCAAAAACCAGGGTAGCAAATTCAAACTGGCCGATTCATCAGAGCGCTAACAAGGGAGAGGAAGTCAAGATAGAGAAAGAAAAAAAATTGCAAAAATATGCTTGCTAAATACAAGGTTGAAGGAGACATAGAAAAATTCCAGAAATAGAAGTCTTTTTTTGTTTTAATTTTTCAGTATGCTTCCAGGACAGTCCTATGCAATTATGAGATATTAAGAGGCTGAAGCAGGTACATCAAGATAAATTTATCTTTATTCCTTATTTATTCACATAGAGATTTAAGGCAGCTTCTAAAGACTCAGAAACTTTAACAAGATACATTAATTAAAGGTAAGATGGGGAACCGAGGAAAAATAGTTGGTCATGCCTGAACAATCATATATAATGACCCCCACATTGCTACAGAATAAATCAAATTAGCTGTAGAATTTCAGTAGCCTAAGAGAAGGAGAAAAATTGGTCATATAATTCACAATCCCCATAGGAAATTTAATGCCTCAAAGAAATTTTATCATTCTTTGACTAAAGGAAGACATTTTTTCTAGGATCACCAAAGTGTGATTCTGTAAACACAGTTTCGTGATGGCTCAATAATAATTGAACTTAGGCAGTCAGCTCTCTCCTCTCTAGGCTTGCTCTAGAGGTAAGTTTTTAGAATTGTGGTCTTCAAGTATTTTTTTTCTGAACAATGCTGATACCAAGTAAGCTTTCTGACAAATATTGTATGTACTGAGGTCATTTTTGCAGTGTCTGCCAAGTGTTTACATTGCTGTCTAAGTACAGATCTTCTTGACTTAACAAAAAATTGAACTCAATGTAGACCATCTGGGATGGAGGCTGAGGAGCCCATCTTTTACCTGAAAAGACAGTTCCCTCTCTAACAGGGGAATCAAGAGAGCACTCCCATAGGGGCCAAAAGCCTCCTCCATGTATTGTTTCTTTTGTCTGAATTCAACTTTTTATTTTGAGATAATTGCAGATTGACATGCAGCTGCAAGAAATAATAGACTGATCCCATGTAGCTCTACCTAGTTCTCCCAAAGGTAATAACTTACACAACTATAATGCAGTGTCACAACAAAGATGTTGACATTGACACCTTCAAGATGCAGAATATTCCTTCACCATAAGGATCCCTCTTATAAGCTTCCTCACTTCCCTCCCACGCTTAACTCTTGCCTAAACCCTGGAAACTACACATTGTTTTCCATTTCTATATTTGGGTCATTTCAAGAATGTTATATAAATGGTGCCATGAAGTATGTGACCTTTTGAAATTGGCTTGATAAATTTAGCATTAATTCCATCTAGGTTTATTTAAGTTGTTGAATGTATCAACAGTTCATTATTTTATTGAGTAGTATTCTACAATATACATGTGCCACAGTGTGTTTAATTATCACCTGTCAAAGAACAACCAGAGAACAACTAGGTTGTTTTTAATTTTTGGCTAGTCTGACTATAGCTGCTATGAACATTTAAGTAGAGGTTTCTATGTGAATATTTTTTATTTTTCAGGGGTTAATATGCAAGAGTGCAAGTGCTGTGTCATATGATATTTGCATGCATAGGTTTTTTTTTTTTTTAAAGAAATTGGCAAACTGTTTTCCAGAGTGGTTGTACCAAATATATTTCCACCAGCCATGTTTCAGAGGTCCAGTTTCTCTGCATGCCTGTCAGAATTTGGTGTTCTCACTATTTCCTTTTTTTCTTCTTTTTAACTTTAGCCATTCTGATAGATATATATTGATATAAATTGTGGTTTTTATTTGCATTCCCCTAATGATAATAATGTTCAACATCTTTTCATGTGCTTATTTGCTCTCTCTATATTCACTTTGGGGAAATGTCTCTCAGTGTGTTCGGTCCATATTTTTAATGGGATCGTTTTAACTGTTGAGTTTTGAGATTGTGTTATATATTCTAAATACTTATTCTTCATCAGATATGTGGTGTGCAAATATTTTCCCCCAGTCTTTACTTTGTCTTTTCATTCTTTTAACAAGCTCATTCTCAGACAAGCATTTTAAATTTTGATAAAGTAGACTTCATCAACATTTCCCTTTATGTATTGTGTCTGGTGTCAAGTTTAAGAACACTTTGGTGAATGCTAGATCCCAGAAATTTTCTCTTGTATTTCTTTCTTAAAAGTTTTATAGCTTTATGTTTCCAGCCAATAATTCATTTTGAGTTGATTTTTATATCAGGTGTGAGGTTTATGTGGAGGTTCAGTTGGGTTTTTTGTTTGTTTGATTGTTTTTGCTTATGAATATCTGACTGCTCCAGGACCATTTGTTGAAACTTGTATCCTTCATGCATTTAATTGCTTTTGTGCCTTTGTCAAAAATCATGTGGGCAAATCGTTGTAAATCTATTTAAAGAATTTCTATTCTGTCCAATTGATTTGTCTGTCTTTCTGCCAAATTGTCTTAATTACTGTAGTTCTATAATAAGCTTAATATTCAGCAAAGTAATTCTTCCCATTTTATTATTTTTCAACACTGTTTTAACTATTCTAGGATCTGTCATGCACCTTTTACAATAAGCTTATCTACAAAAGATCTTGCTAAGATTTTTATAGGAATGACTATTAATTTCAGGAGAATTAACATCTTTACTATGTGAGACTTCCAGTACATGAACACCATATGTCTCTCCAATTATTTAAGATGTTTTTTATTTCTTTCGTCAGCATTTTTAAATTTTCAGTATGTACAGATTACGTTTTTCAAAGTTTACACCTAATCATGTCTTTTCCTCTGGAGTAATTATAAATACTATTGCATTTTTAATTTTTGTTTCCCTGTTCATTTTCGTTATATAAAAATGTGACTGGTGCGTGTGTGTGTGTGTGTGTGTGTGTGTGTGTGTCGTTAATCTTGTACTCTATAACCTTGCTGAAATAATTTATTACCTCTAGGATCCGCATATTGTCTTTATATAAATTCTAGTTCAACTGCAATAGCACTAGCTGAGAAAACATGTACAACAATTGAAACCGGGTGTTATTTCAGTTCAAAAGAAAAATAGTGTGTATGTGTGTGTGTTTGTGTGTGTGTATAATCTTTAAAATTATTTGAAGTCGGCCAGGTGCGGTGGCTCACGCCTGTAATCCCAGCAGTTTGGTAGGCCGAGGCGGGCGGATCACGAGATCAGATCGAGACCATCCTGGCTAACATGGTGAAACCCTGTCTCTACTAAAAAAATACAAAAAAAAAAAACCTAGCCAGGCGTGGTGGCGGATGCCTGTAGTCCCAGCTACTCGGGAGGCTGAGGCAGGAGAATGGTGTGAACCCGGGAGGCGGAGGTTGCAGTGAGCCGAGATCGCACCACTGCACTCTAGCCTGGGTGACAGAGCGAGACTCCGTCTCAAAAAAAAATAAATTATTTGAAGTCATTGAGGACTGCTAATTCTAGTTCATCCACCAAGATTTGCAGCTTATAAAATATATACAAGTAACCATGCAATCATTAGGGAATCCATACCAAAATTAATACACTTTTCAGCTTTATTTAGGGTTCAGAGAATCAACTGAACACAATGTGTTGTCTCCAAGAAAATGACGTTAGTTCATTGCTTCAGTATTAATTCGCAGTATAAATAGATATCAAATATATAATGTGGACAATACTAGAAAGTCATTCACGATTACTAACACATACAAAATGTGAAAACTTGATGTTTAGAATGCAGTGAGAGCACTGAACAAATAAACTGCTATTGCTGAAATTTTAACATAAGTTTGACAGCAAAAATCATAATTAGACAAAGTAATTGTAACAGTGAGGCTTCAGGCTAACCAATAACCACTTATGAGAACAGCCAAAGCATACCACATCTAAGTACTCTTCTCTTAAGGATGCTGATTGCAACTCCAAAGCCCTTCCCAAGGATGACGGTGCAGCAGGAATGCAGGTGTCACTGCCAGCAACAGTGAGGAAGGGGGAGTTTGTAGTTAGAGAGATTAAAGCCTACGTGATAATTGAGGCAAATCCATTTTGAGTGATCATTTATTCAACAGATGCCATACACTTACTTGAAAATGTCAAAATATAGTCAAAATTCGGGAGGCATAAATAGAACCTTCTCAGAAAACAGGGCCATGGGGAATTGCCTGATGCTTGCTGTCCTAACAATGCTTAGAGGCAGACACCAAGTGGAGCAGTGGTTATTAAAGCCATTATTTCTTCTGCAATTACTAAATGAACTTGCTATTTTGCAAATGTATATGTATACATTAACTGGGGAATCATTATTTTAAGAACTCTTGTTAAAAATGTTATATTGAGGAAAAATGGTTTTCATTTGGCATTCCCACATATGTAGAAAAGATGAAAATATGTCTATAAAGGTATATATCATACAAAACTTAGTGACAAAAAAATTGAAAGGCTGGAGGAAATGAATATTATTTTCATACATAACAAATTCTCAGTAAATTAAATCTTTTATCGCATCTCAAGAAAGCAAATTTGAATGTAAGAGAGCAAGAGACAAGTTATTATAAGGATAAACTTCAATCTAAGCTACTATTATTTCTTTCTTTAATAAGTCTATCACAGATATTAAAACTTAAATTCTTGTTTATATACTGAGTATTCTAACCATGGTGCAATTACTTTGCTCTTTTCCTAAATGGATCACAAGATAACTAGTAAGTCGTTGGCCCTTTCTGATGTCTCATTGCAGCTGAAGAAGGAGGGAAGGGATTTTGCTTGAGGAGGGGGAGAAAAGGGGGACAGAGAGACAGGTACTACTCACCTCATTCCCTGGTTCTTTGTCCTGTTACCTTTGTCTCTAGAGCTGATGGAGTGAAGGGTGGAATCAGAAAATGAAGAAGTCAAAGACAAAGGTTTAGAAACTAAAGCAAAGAGTTGGAGAAAAAGCCAATGTCCTGGGACCTTGTACCACAGAAAAGCTAAGAAGTACAGGGACCAGCATGGACTTAGAAGAGAACATTGCTCCTGGAAAGATGCCATCAAGGCCATCAAGGATGGAAGTGGCAGCACTTCTTCTAAAGATACAGGTGCTTACAAATCATTGTGGAAGGTGGGAAGAGGTGCCCAAGTCCAGCAGTCATTACAGCATGTCCATTAATACTAAAGTGACCAAATGTGGATTTAGAGGTTGACCAGTTCTGATATGCAGGAATGTGACAAATTACTCATGAACCATCTCACAATCGTGTGTTTCACAACACAGTGTGTAGGCAGATAAGTCAGCATACTCCGATGTGCCAATCATCAGAAGCAATGTCAAACCCCTCAACAATAGATGGTCTGGGTGCTGCTGCAAACCATTGAGTCAGTGTCATTGCCTTTGTGACAGCATCATTCCACTGGATCGTGAGCTCTAGAGGATTTCTTTTGTTCACTTTTTTATCCACCCTACTTGGAGCAGTATGTGGTATGTGGTAGGCATACCTTGCCTACTTGCCTGGCATGTGGTAGGCACTCAATAAATATTTGTTGACTGAATTAACACATCCCACACGGCACAGCATCCTGGCCCATGTTCAGGCTGCCTCCTCCTTGCTGCCCGGCTCCTACTGCCTGAGCCTCAGTGAAAGCACTTCCAGCCCTCTACAGCCCAGGAAAAACAATGTCTTTTCCATACACACCTCTGAGCCTTGAGCCCTTCCCATTTACTAACCGAATAATACCGAGTAAATTACTTAACCTCTCTAATCCTGTTTCTTCAGTAATAAAATAAGAATGATAATAGCCACTCAGGAGAGTTGTGAATATTAAATAAATTAATGTAAATGAAAAGGGTAGCATAAAACAGCCTCTCAATAAACAGTAAAATTATTTTCCCTATTCAGTAAATCTATAGATAATTTATTTGAATGGAATTGGGCTCCACAATTAAGATAGTAAGAGAAATTCACATTCATCAAAAAAAGATCTGCCTTTCAATTTTCCTGGTAATCATAAAGGAATAAATGGGACCCCATTGGGGCTCCCCTTATAATCACATATCTGTAGTATTGCATCTGCAGAAATTTACTAAAATGACTTGAGTACTGGCCTTGAATTAAATACAGCCAGGGCAACTTTGTTGACAAAGAGTTTACTCCCAATAATCATGATCAACAAGGGGCCACTGGATGGCATGCTGTGAGCAACCCGAGGGAGGAACCATGTCTTCTGGTTTCTTGAGACTTTGGTCCCAACCTATGTTGGACCAATGGTCATCATATAGGTTGGGACCAAAGTCTCAAGAAAACAGAATCCCAGTGGTCCCTCCAGCTGTGGCCACTCCTTCACCAGCTTCAGTTTTTAATCTGTGCCAGCCTGAACCCAGAACACAGCTTGAATTTGAGTCTACCAAAAATAATTCTCTTATAAGAAAGATTATGAACAATAAAAACTAAAGATATTTTAGAAATCTCAGAGAAGCATTATCTACTCTCTTCCAAGATGCTGCCCACCCTCACCCCTCTCCCTGACCCACACTCCTACCAAAGGCCTCCTCTTCTTTGACCCTCCCTGCTTGTTCATGCTCAGCCTGAGTGTTAGGCCATTCTTGCATTGCTATAAAGAAATATCTGAGACTGGGTAATTTACAAAGAAAAGAGGTTTAATTGGCTCACAGTTCTGCAGGCTGTACAGGAAGCATGGTGCTGGCATCAGCCCGGCTTCTGGGGAGGCCTCAGGGAGCTTTTACCCGTGGCAGAAAACGAACGGGAAGCAGGCAAGTCACAGGTGAAAACGGGCACAAGAGCACTTGTGGGGCAGGGGCCACACTTTTAAACATCCAGATCCCATGAGAACTTACTCAGTATCACCAGGACAGAATCAAGCCATGAGGGAACTGCCCCATGACCCAAACACCCCTCACCAGGCCCCACCTCCAACACTGGGGATTACAATTCAACATGAGATTTGATGGGGATACATATCAAACTCTATCAGCCAGCTATTATCCTCCTTCCTCTTCTCAGTGACATTGCAGTTCCTAGTGCCCAATTCTTTTGCTATAACAGTACTGTTATTAACTCTTCTCGCTCCCTAGGTGCCAGATCCTGAGTCCCAGATCAGGATTTCCTTAATGCAGTTCTTTCAAAGTATTCTTCAACAAAGATTGTGTCTTCCTATAAGAAATGGTTATACCTAACTGGGCACGGTGGCTCACGCCTGTAATCCCAGCACTTTGGAAGGCCGAGGTGGGCAGATCATGAGGTCAGGAGTTCGAGACCAGCCTGGCCAATATGGTGAAACCCCATCTCTACTAAAAATACAAAAATGAGCTGGGTATGGTGGCACATGCCTGTAGTCTCAGCTACTTGGGAGGCTGAGGCAGAAGAATCGCTTGAACCTGGGAAGCAGAGGTTGCAGTGAGCCGAGATCATGCCACTGCACTCCAGCCTGGGTGACAGAGCGAGACTCTATCTCAAAATAAGTAAATAAATAAATAAAAATAAATAAATAAATAAAAATAAATAAATGCTTATATCTGAGGATAAAAGAATGAAATTGTCTGCACATTGTTACCCATGTTAGGAATATGAGATATAAAGATCAAAATATAAATGTTCAAACTTTGAATTATCTGTGTGAATTTTCCTCTGCCCTTTGCATTCAATGATAAAAGCTGGAGTCAAAAGACTCCCACCTTAAACACTCACACCTAGATACATTCACACACAAACACATATACACATACACATATGTGTCAACATACACACACACCACCATCCCATCATGAAATGTTAAATGTAACTAATAATCCATAGTTGCTACTTTTTCACTATTTTCCTTTAAAACTTACCCCAAACTCAGGTCCCTCAGGATAAAATTCCTTTGCCAAATCATTTTGAAACCAAAAGCTTATGAGTTTTTAGCACAATTTCTTGGACTCTTACCCTTCCTACCTGCGCTCCTCACCCCCATTAGGAATATAAAGGACATAAAGGTATAAAAAACTGAACACACATGTGGATTTAGTTCTTCTGTTTATAGAATCAATACATAACAGACACCCTCTACTCTGCATAGCCATTCTATACTGAAAATCAGAATGTCTACCACCAAAGAATCAACAGTTGACATCTGTACATTTCTTGGGAACCTCAAGGATAGTCTTAATATTCTTCTAACAAGAGCAGTATGCCCCTTCCATGTAAATAAACCTGGGAATTTGAAGGTATAAAGAAGCTCTATTCTGAAGGTAGGGCAGCTCCGACTTGTGGTTGGAAAGCTAAATAAAAAGGTGAGTGATTTAGCAGGAAGTCATAGGAGTTCAGAATTTGGAGGCAAACATACTAAGTGCTTTGAACAGAAAGCACACTCTTGAGAAGAAAGCAGCCAGTGGCTTCAACTGTTGAAGTTTCCCTCCTTTCTTCCCTCTGGCCACCAGCCTTGGCATGTGTTCTGAGCCAGGAACTGTACTTTCAAGTGACAAGAAAGTACTGATAAACTCTGCTCTGGACATTCCTATTAAATAATACCTATCCCTTCCATCTCGGGATAATGCTGTCTAATGGATTATAACATTCATCAGTTTATTAATTAGACTATTATATCCTGGGGGAATTGGTTATTTTTAAAAAGGAAGACTTAAAAAATTATTTTGAAAAATTAGCTGCACTTTCCTATCATAAGTTTGGTTAATGGCTGGTGCAATGTTTAGTAAACAGACCATATGAACAAGAAGTGGGATTGATCCAGGAATGAAAATGCCCCGATTCCTCTTTGTCTGCTGAAGTCAGAAGAGCCATGTTGTCTTTTAAGAACTTGGTAACCCGAGTCTCCACCCCCTGACCCAGGTGCTCTTTTAGTAACTGTGTGAATATAAGCTGCTGTCTTCCTCCAAAATTAGCATCTACAGCCTGAATGAAAGCCTGAAACATCTCAGAAGGCAGTTATGTTTTTTTGCTCGGGGCTAAACATTTGCTATTCAAGGCCTAGTGGAAGAAGACAACTTCCCTAACCCCTTTTCTGAACAGAAAGATGGCATCAGCCAAACAAATAAAAGTTAGAAACAGGAGTTTAACCACAATCTGTTTTCCAAGATAAATATGGCCTCATGGGATAATTCAGATACAGCTAAAATATTAATTTAAAGCCAAATGGATCTTAAACATAATATGTTTTTCTACTAGCAAGCACCAATTAGGAAGGAAAAATGCATACATTATAGGAATGGAAAACAATAACTTCCTAGGACGTAAATGGAAAGAAAAAGATCCAGTACTGAGTGAGGTTCACATGAAACACATGTGATGCGCTTACAAAACATCCTAAGGTGAAGTGATGAGAATAATTTTAAAAAGAAAAAAAGACACTCAAGAAACCTGTTTTTCAATGTCATGTGTATTAGGTGTGCTAAAATTAAATTGGCATATTGAAAAGAGATTTTTTTTTAAATGAGAAAAGAGAAATACAAATAAAACTACAGCAAGTTATTAAAGAAATCATTAAAGAAACAGAAATTGTTTTGGTGGACAAGTTGACCTTTCCAAATGAATAAATTAAATGGAAAATGGATTTATCTGAATGCCTAGTATGATAAACACTGTTTCTTGTTAATAAACTCTTCACCCTGCAGGAAAAATAGACAGATAGTCCAGTTTAACCCATGGGGATGACATCAGTGCTTTTCATTCCTGTTCTTATGTCTGTGTGTAACAAGCATCTCTATAGCTTTTGATATAGACACATAACTGCTATGAATTTAAATCTATGAAAGCCCATGTTTCTGGTTGATTAAAGTAAGATGTTTATGGCGTCTGCAGTATGAAATCAAAGTGGGAACAATTAAACTATCGATCTCTGGAGCAAAGGGCTTGCTGGCATTAGCATCTGACCATTCATCACTTGCCATGTACCTTTTCACTGTCATCTCTGCAGCTCCCTGATATGCAGATATTGGCTCCTGTTCTGAAGTGGGTACATTTGTCACTATCATCAGGTGGCATACAATGGGTGCCAGTTAATTCAAAGTTCTGAGCTTGCAGTCTGTATTGGAACAATTCATTATAAAAGTATATCCTGGAAATCGCAATGCTCACAATGCTCTCTCTATCTTTCTCTCTTTTCATTTTCCTCCTTAGCAAACTACGAGCAAACCAGAAGATGCTGAAATGTCAAATCATTATCAAAGCTTTATTTATGCACTCATTAAAGAAACCTTTCCTGAGCAACTCCATGAAATGTGGCATGTTCTGGGTTGTCAAAAATTCAAAGATAAAACAACAACAGGCTCAGGCCTGAGAGATCTTTCAATTTTGTGAATTGGGACTCGAGATGCAGAAATGATGCCCTGTGATAAATGGTAGGACATGGAGACACAACAGGCAACTTCCATGACCCAGTATGAGGCTGGACACCAGGCTCCTTCCAGATACACAGCATGAGAAAATCATAAGCATCAGTATATTTAGTATAATTATCATGGGTTGTATGGTGCCTTCATTATTGAAAACCTGTTGATAAGTGTGTGCATGTTTTCTTGTAGAATGTTGGATACTATAGGAACCGAGCTAGAGATCTCCTACCCTACACCTTTGCTCCTAACTGGCTATATATAGGTTGAACTATATTTCACAAAATAATAAATCAAGGTTGCATAGGAAAACTTACATTGCTGGGTTTTAATAGCTATTTTCCAATGAAAACTTGACTCTGTGTACTGCCAGAGCATCATATGTGAATATGATCACTAGTTTTCTTTAAAAATGTAGCCTGAATTGAAGCTACTTAATTATATTTAGGCAAACAAATATGAGAAGCCATGGATGTACTCCTACATGGCATTGTGAAACAAATTCACCAGAGGCCAACACACAACTAACTTCTGAAGTGATTTGATTCCACTTCAGAACTAAGCACACAAAGGATCCAATCTTCACCCCTGGGATCTCACTTTCTTCCTCTTTGTTTCCTTAGAAGTGTTTCCCAAGTCTTGGTGGGGAGACTTGCACTAGATTAAGACCGAGAAGACAGGAGAACTTGTGTTGTAGAGTCTGTGTTAAGTGCCATGAGCTCTGCCAGATGGTCAGCCTCACAGAGCAGATCACATTAGTGAACATTCGGAAACCAAAGAGATTGGGATGAATACATAGGAAGTCATCAGCTCAAGGCAACACTGTTAGTAAACACCAGGGCCAGCATCGGACCCCAATGACCAAGCTCTCTCTACTCTGCAGGTGTTTCTTGCAGAAGTCACCTGGGAGGTGTTTTAAAATCTCAGATCCCTCATCCTACCCTTGGAATTAAAAATTTTGTGGAGGTGCTAGTGGGAAAGCATCCCACAGGCATGTACACAGCTGCCTCACTGACTGCGACTCAGGGGACCACCATGTCCCATCTTGCTCCCTTGTTCCTAACAGTGAGGATGAATACCTTTGCCACTAATTTGCATTAACTCATTTAATCATCACAACAACCTTATGAAACACATACTTACATTTTCTCCACTTTTTACATGAGGAAACTGAGGCTAGAAGCATAAATCAACTTGGCTGGCCACATGGCTGGTAAGTAGCTGGACTGGAATTCAAGCACAGGCATTCTGGCCCTGAGCCCTCCTTTTAACTGCTGTGTTACACAACTTTCAGTCCTGCTGCCCTGACTCCTACGCAGGGCCCTGGCTTCCAGGTGACCTACTACTGATAGGTCTACACTAGCTTAAAGGAAGTGACTTTTCAAGACACAGATCCACAACTCTCACTGGCTCCCAGTCACATCAGTGCAGGTGAATTGGTGGCCCAGAGGTCAGCTAAACCCTCCAGATTACAAAATAATAAATAAATAAATAAATGTAATGTTTTCAAAATTAAAATGTTTCTTTAAAACAATCTAGTTATCTGCCTCGTATGTGTCCACTTCTAGAAAAAAATGGCTAGAACAACCTCTTCTAGATCAGTTTCATTAGACTGGGCAAGCAGCCTTCAGCTGGCCACAGCCCCCACTGTCCTGCTCCCGATTTACATTGCTGCTTGACTTCTGTAGATATATGAGTTTGAGACCCACAGCCATATAAGCACAGGCTTGGAATATATAGTACTAGCATTAGGTGAAACAAAACAAAGGATGTCCACCTTGCTTGTTACCAAAAGACTACATATAAAATACAGAAGAAATCCAACAAATAGCCATGTCTACTGTCAATTCTTTCTCTATGAATATATTCAATGAATAATGTAAAAATGAATTAAAAACTGATACAGACAAAAACAAACAAACAAACAAAACCTGACATGGGGCAAGGGAAATACAATGTCCAGAGAATATGAGATGATAGCTGCCAGGGCACACTCTCTCCATCTTCCTCTGCCCTCCCTTGATTCTCATATCTGGCCGTATCAGGGAAAGCACCTCTGGCTCCATCTAGACTTTCTTGGTGTAAAATGGAATTTAGACTCACTTTCAGGACTCAATTACAGGAGCCACTGGAGTGTCCCTGTCCTCCTCCTGCAAGCTGCATGCTGAATTATGTTGAGTCTTATTAAAAGAGTCCCTGGAGTCAGTTCCACCCCATCCCCACATTCCTCTCCATCCTCACCAACCACCAACCACAGCAGGTTAACTGTGCAACAGATTTCTTCTTCTGTTGTTTCCTTCGGGCCAATACATCTTATCTAGTACCCCGGGTCTTTGCTGAATAGTAATACCTCCTCTCCTAATCACAAGAGGATATCCTGTTGTTCTAGTAAGTTCCTATCCATCTCTTTACTAGGGATAAATTCTGTTTCCTTCTGCATGCCATTCAGCAATCATGCTATCTTTCTTACCATCACCATCTGGACCCATGACTGGATATTGGAAGACCATACCTCATCCAAGACAGAAATTAGCTCAGGAACCTACAGTATGACAATGCAAGTATTTAAAAGAAAATAAGCCATATGATCTATTCAAAACTTGGTAAAAATTGCAGCATGTCACTCCAACTCTTCCAGTCCAGAAAAGTACCAATGTAATCTCAGGATTATTTCCATAGTTCAGTATCTCAGAAAATTTCTATACGAGGGACATTTTGCACATAAGATAGAACAAAAAATAAGATCTATTTAATCAGGCTACAATCATGAGACAACACCAATAATTTTTAATATTTCTGGGACCAAACATCCCACATCCCCCCGCAGAAAGCAGGCATGGGTCTGCTCTGGGTGGCCATGCTGGCACAGGACAGGATGGATTGTCATTGGAGAGTTATTAAAGCTTCAACTTCCCTTTAGTTAATTGCTCATGATTCATGCAAAGGTGCAATTAGAGTCCTCCTTGCTAATACAGAGATAAGTAATTGCCTTATTGAGAGGCTTACTGGGAGCAGAGGATACGCAGGATGAGTGAGTAGAGAAGTTACGTTATTTTGTGTAGTCTAAATGGAGATGACAGACCTTGCCGAGAAAAGGTCAAGGAGAGTGTCCAAAGTGATACCTCCAAATGCCTGCAATAACCGTCAAAAACATAAGGGCTATGGTCAGGTGACTAAAACTTTCTGGAGAGTGTGTTTGGTCATCTTCGGTCATGTTCTAAAGTATTTAAGCTTTGCACGAGCTATAAAAGGAGTCATCTTTTGATATTTGACAGTGATTCTTGTAGGGTATAATGAATAAACATTTAGGTCAAGGTCTTCCAAAAGGGGATTTTTCCAAGGTGAAGGCATTTGTCATTTTTCCAAGGTCCATCACATTTGTCAAAAGGCTCTGCCAGTTGGCAGCACACCAAAAAAAACTGTCACTTGATATGCTGAGCCTAAGGGAACCCACCTGTTTAAGTGATCTATATCTTGTGCCCTATTTAATATCACTCTATAATGTTAGTGTTATACATGGTTCCACCTTCATTAAATATACATTTAGAAAATAAAGATTTTTTTCAGCTTTTCTCTTCGATTGGATAGGGGGAAGAGAGGTTCTTAGATGTCTGACCCCTACTACCCTGCTTCCCTTACTTTCATACTCCCTGTTTTAATTAGGTAATTGCCTCAACTGTTAATCAGAACTGACCTCCCTGCCCACTGGAAACTCCTGATAAAACAGCCACTAAATCAGCCTGGAGACTTCTCCCCTTCAAATTAAGTTATTCCAATCCCATTGGTCTCTCATTTATTTTAAGAAGTAGATTCAATAGCAAAGTATTTGTTCACTGTATTTTGAGAACTCTTCCAGAGAAAGGCCATTACTTATTGCAGTAAGCTGAGGATAGAAGCGATTTTACTGACTTTCAGAATAACTAATTTCGATTGATCCTTAAAGTTAAGCTGTAAAACATGTTGCGAAGGTTAATTATAATTCATCAATCACATCAACACATGGCATTCACTGATGGAGACAGCCTCACATATTTGTTTGAGGTATGCAAACAACTTCATGAGAAATCAGTTTTAATAATCTTTCACTCCGTGTTCATTGTCAGGAAAATGTGATTTAAGGAAAATCATTTACCCAACCCTAAGTGCATTAATGCAAAACAACTTTACTTTTTTAATTCTTTATAAAGAAAATCAACTCAGCCAACGGAAATCAGTTGACAAGTATAAAAGGTTTTCAGTCAGTTTAATCTTCATGAAGTGTTTATTGATGTTATGTGATGCCAAAACATTATTTAGATAAATGCCTTTATTGTTTATGTGGATTTTGGAAAAAGAATCTGATGGGCTTTTTATGGTTTCTTTTTAGGTAAACTTTAAAAAAGGATTGCAAACAAGTCAGCAGTAGTGCCAGTTTGATGGTCCTTTTCAGCAGGTGCTGACATTGATGAAAAACCTGGAGAGCTGGAATCAAAATGACACTCATCTTCCAAGGCCGGGGGATATTTCCCTCAGCACAGTTTGAGTCAAATGGCCAGCATGGGCGCTGCTGCCTAGAAGGCTTTATTTGGTAATGACATCTCCAAAAATAAATCCATTCATTTCTTCCTGTGAAATGACTATTTATGAGACCTTCTCTACTGGGCATTGAGTTAGGTTCTGTCAGATCAGCAATAAGCAAAGTAGCTATGACTCCTGTATCCACACAACTCACAGTCTCATGAGGAAGCAAACGTTAAAGAAATGACTGTAATAACGTGTGCTGTGCAATATCGTAAAAGAAGCACATAGGAGAATACTGTGTGAGGAAACCGAAGCAGACACCTAACTCACCTGGGCGATAAGCCTGGAAGCAACTTTCAGTTCAGATCTAAAGCAAATACAGAAGTTGTCAAGGCGAAGAGGAAATAAGAGACCTCCGTGAGGAGGTGGCCACAACTTCTAATACTTTTTAGCTATGAGACCCTCAGCCAAATTTCCAGGCCATGTGTAGAATACAGAGCCATGAAAACAGTCCAGGATATAGGACTGTCAAAAGAGAAGAGGATCAGAACAAAGAACAAAACACCATTCTCTTCCAGTCACTGAGAAACCTGTTTATTATTTCAGACAGCTCTAGTTTCAGTTCTCTAATCATTGTTAAACAAACCAGCAAAAACCTGCCTGCTCACTCAGCTTTTATCAATTCTGTTTGTATGAACCTCGACGAGGAAAGCCAATTGCTCTTATTCACACAAATCGTCCTGCCAGAGAACATTTTCAACAGAAGAGAGGAAATAGGGAAGAAAGCCTGAGACAGTAATCAGGAATCAGCTACCAGGTATCACTAATAAGCCCAAAATAACCTTCCCCTATAGCTATAGGAGCCCTAACATTCCATTCAGCACCACTCACTAAAGAAGCAAAGAATTCCTCGGCAAGATGTGTAGGTCTTCAAGAGGTCAGAAGCGCACCTGCACTTTCTCCTGGTCTTAGCTTGTGTGATTTTATAGTGTCATGCAGTCCAATGAAAGAAACCAAGAATGCTTTAAAAAAATATATGTAGTCCATCACTTGTAACTGTTCATTTTCTTGGAGGTTTAGCTAATTTTAGTGTAAATCGTGATTTCAAAAGATGGGCAAGTTTTGGTCCATCCCCAAAACCTTCATCAATTTTTGTCCTATTCATCTCTGCTTACATACGTGTGGTAAGGGAATTCCACCTCCTCCTTCTTTGGCCTTAAAGATGTGTAGTGTGTGGTGATATCTGAAGTTACTGAAGATGAGAAGTATTATGGCAAGAAATCACATTTCATAACATCAAGTCTATCATCTTATTGACTCCTCCAAAGCTCTCCAAAGGCTGAGGAGGGTAGACCAATCCATTTTTCTCACTGCTTCCCTCAGAGGGATACTATGCCACTTCCTGGAATTCTGGTGAGGAAAAAAATGTTGATCTTGTTACTCACTGTGGCTGGAATCCAGCTAAAGCATAAACATTGCACATTTAAACATTATTTGAGCAACTTTAGACAGAATACTGAGAGCTTCCTGCAAGGTCATAGCAATAGTAAGGCCGTGAGGTAAGCAGACCACCACGGAACAATAGGATACAATATCCTCCAACAAGGGCTAGTGACCTAGATGGAGGATGATAGGAAAGGAATGAGGCATGAATAGAGCCACGAAAAGGAGGTTACATTAGCCACTACTAAATCTGGAATTTCACCATATTCCCTTATTGAGAAAGATATGATTATTATTATCTATCCCCCAAGTAGAGATTCTTAATGATCATTTGCAAATGACATAATACATATGTCAACGCCTGAATTATCTATAAGTAAAATAAGCATGGTTTTAAACAACCGTATAGTCTTTATTATTTTCCAACTTAGAAGTCCTACTCTGGAAGAGAATTATCTAAACTGGGTGGCCTTATCCTACACTTACAATCATATCAGCAAGCTCTGTTCCAGTGAAAACCATCAATAGAAATATTTGCTAAACTAATGATTATTTCAGATTAAAGATTTTTCCATTTATTTTATGATCCAAAATGTACTTAGAGGCCTTTCTGGGTTAAAGGCTTCGAAAAGACATAAAAATAATAAATATGATTGCAATGAAAATGTCTAGTAATGACCAATTTGAAAGAAGCAGCTTGACATGAAAGAAAGTAGGAAACAAATATCTGCCGTGGAGCATCTGAAGTTTAAACCATCCCAGTTGTATGGTAACATCGTCTTCAATAATGAGGGAGAAAAATATTTTATTACAAACAAACCACATTTTTTTTGTAATCCTAAAAGTTTATAAGATACTTCAGGAAATTAAAACAGTTTAAAATGTAACCTAATGCTAAGGAACGAAATCTACTATCTTCTTTAACTGCTACATTTTAAGGTTTGATAAGTTTTCTGTGCTATACATACACGAAGTTCAATTAAAAAGTATTTTGAGTGTGTATTACGTGGTAAGCGTTGCAAATATAAAGATCAGTATGTCATTTTTTGTCCTGAATGGTCCCACGTAAGACCACATAAGAAGAATTACACATTTGTCCACCAAACCAACTCATAAAATTATGTTCTACAAGTTATATATTGTTATCTATGCAGTTAGAATAAAACTATGGTGTTTATTTCTATTTAAAGATCAGCTCCTTTGACCTCTTTACTGCAAACATTTAAAACATTGGTTGCATTATTTTATTTAATTCTGTGTTTCATTTCTTTGTGACAATGCAAAGAAGAATCAGGTTAACCCGGTCTGTTGAGTTCCTTTACATCTCTCTGGAGAAAGGGATTTATAAAGATGTCAGCCAATTATATAATAACTTATGAAAACACAAAAATTCCTTTTCCTTCAGCTTTTACAAATCACTTTTCATGAACTATATTTCTAATTGAGAATAAGAAGTACATTTTAGAGCCAGTTTATTCAAATTTTGTAGAATGACATTTCATTTAAACTAAATGCAAAATATATGAGTATTTTAAAAGAGTGTGGCCATTCTTGAACAGGTATTTGTAGTGTATTTACTGTTTACATTACTACTTTGTGTTAATAGATTTATATAGGAATTCTGGACAATTACTCCCGTATATCCATTGTGTTCAAATAATATCTAGTCATGATATGTACTTTGGAAGATGAATTATTGATGAATAAAATGAACTTATTGTTGTCATTAAATAAATAGGTCGCAATCTTAGTTAAAATTGTGTCCTATGCACAGCATGTATGAGTATGTTCAACTTTTGAAGGACCATTGTATCTCCTTCCTTTAGTTACTGACATTTGCAGAATATTTGCATATTAAAGCATTAAAACTATCACATACAAAGTGATCATTTTCTTTGCCAGGACATACATGATTCATAATATTATTGGAAGAATGTGTTATGTTTAGGTTTTCCTCCTAAACTTAAAGTAAAAGCACCGTTACATTCTGCACATTTTATATTCTAACTCTTAGAATTATTTTTTCTTCATATATAACAAACTTATTCCAATTATATCTTTAAGATTTTTGAAAGTTAATTCTTTAAAGTGAACATACATCAAGAGCTTGGTAAATAAATATACTGACAAGAGTCAGTATTTCTACTGGCTCCAAACAATAGGGAAATTGTTTGGAACTGGGAATTCCAAACAATTCCCTCCCCAACATATGAAAACACACAGCTCCCAGGCTTTGGAAACCATAATTGCCATCATCACTCTGTGCTGAAAATCACATTAATCCAGCCCTGAGGATCCTTCACTGGCCTTTTGCTTTGAGATAAGTTAGACTCTTATTAACAAATAGAGTCTAATTTTTTAGGTCATGTCAATGCCTTGACCCTTCTAGAAAATGTGTATTCCACTATCAAAGAACTAAAATAAAGATCATATTGTTACTGTCCACCTACTGTAATTTCAGCCTAAGGAGATACTGTCCAAGGTAAACATTTAGAAAATTTTCTAACTCTGTGCTCATGACAACTCAGGAAAGATTTTGGTAAGCAATAAATAAGTTGCTTCTAATTCAAGATGGTAGACTGAGCATCTGCATTACCTACACTAAACAACATTGATAATTTAAAGAATAGATGTACAAGTATACTTTTTAAATCATAGAAAACTTTATATTCATTGTTAGGTTATTGGATTCAAAGCTGTATTGGGAGCTTTAAAACTTTCCTTTCATTTTTTGAATTATTTTATTTTTCACCATATAGGAAACTACATATGACACTCTAGATGGAGGCAGAGAAAATATTCCACCAAAGGAAAAGGCTAGCAGGCCAAGAAAACTGAGTTCAGAGAGAGGAAGCAGAGTCTAGTCTAAGTAGAAGGCATGAAGTTTGGAATTGGGCAGCTCCCACCCTTTCTAGTTGGGTGCTTTGGGCAAGAGGTTTATTTTGTCTTGTCTGATCAAGTGAGGTAATAAATGGAAATTGCAGCATAGTTTTAATGGGAAGATGAAATAACCCTATGAAATACCACTGTAGTTTGCAAAAACATAGGAACAAAAAAATGAATCCACTTGAGAAATAATTTAAAATTATAGTTTTTAATATTTTTACTAATTACCAGTTTGGACTTGGTTACAGTTCCCTAACAGTGCCAACGGCTTTAAAATAAAGTGTTCAATTAATTAGAAAGTGTTTCTAAATAAATGGTATGAATGAAATGTTTCTTAAATTTTGAGTTGGTCTCTTTTTGCAACTTATACTTCTCATCATATTGATATTATTGTTCATAAAATAACCAAACACAATAGATTATAGCAATTTTCATTAATTTTTATTCAGAAATAAACTACTTACTGTGAACATTTTAAGAAGAAAAGCAGCAATAAAGGCTAATAATCATTCTAGATCTGACAACTAATTCTTCTTTTAATACGAGAATTCAGAATTGGAAGAAGGTTGCAGGTTTTTAGTTCACTCAATCTTCCAGCCAGTCTTGAATTTTCAGTGAAGTTTCTATGAGCATGGGAAGAAAACTTTGTAGACACTCTGCCACCATATTTTGCTATGCTAAAATTTTTTCACATTCATTTGCAGAAAATTTGTCAGTGTTCTCTTTTTTATGATTCTTGAAGGGTTATTTTATATTAATTGCAACATCTAGAAATGATTTTTTAAATTTTAAAATAAAAGTGACATTTCTGAGAAATGTATTCTTTCTCCTCTGAAATCCTCTCTGAAATCATAATCATCGTAGGAGGTGGAAAATGAGGCAGGCGCAACTGGATCCGTTGCAAGAAGGTTTGCAATAATTTTAAAGCTTCCCTCTTCCAAATAGAAGCATAGAATTAAGTTATGTATTTGTAGGTGAATGATACTTGGGAGGAATGAGCAAAGAGTTTCAAGATTCGTCTGGCTCACAGTCATCGCCTACAAGCTTTGTTCTTTCTGGGGATGGGGAAATGAAAGAATATCATCAATGTTCTTTCAAAGAAGAAAAAACAACTTGTGGCATTTTTTCTCTGACTAGGTTTTTTATCAACTGATCTTCTTCTACTTTTGGGCTAATTCTTATTTAAATGCTTTCCTTAATCACTATTATTCTTTTAAAGTTCGCCCTAGGAATTTATATGAAAAACAGTATTTTCGTAAAAGAAACCACATATTATCAACACATTAAGAAAATTTTTAAAAATAGATGTTATATATACTGTATGTTAGAGACTTCAAAAGCTCATTCAAAATATTTTTGAAACATTTTCTTCAATTAATGCAATTTCAAATGGCCCATTAAAATTCTGTGGTTTATAATTAAATTCAATCATATCCATTTTAAATTTTAAAAAATGTTTTCAAAATCTTGAATCATATAAAAATAACGTAACTAAGAAAAATTAAAAATAAATTAACAAGTCATTGTGAAGGAAAGCACAAAGTATGAATAAAACATCACCCTTGTACTTTTCTGGCACTAGATACACAGAACTGACACAGTTGTTGACTCTACAGAAGAGTCTTTAGAGCTTCAGCGAATGTGCTCAATGTGACTAAGCAGCCAATCAAAGCCTTGGGACAAATAATGTATACAGGTGAAGATCAGGAGGTCAACATAAAGGCATGCCAATTTAGAACAGTTAAGATTAATGTACAGCTCTTGAAAAAATATGTAGATACAGCAAATATAATAAAAGAAGAGAAATAACACAAGAGTTGGAAACATGTATTTGAAATGGAAGGGAATGTCCAAGTCTATGAGTGAAGTTAAAAGACAACCCCAATTTGAAAGTGTGGGGGACAAGAGACGAAAAGACAATTGTTAAATTGTTAGAATATTCAACCAGATGATACATGCAGAGGCTCATGCTGCTCTCCCCAAGAACTGGAACAAATTAATAACCTTAAACAGGCCCACAGTTTTAAGGCCATAGCAAGCCTTCTAAAGGAAAGTGAAGTAATCCAAGGACAGCAGAGGCAATTTATCAAAATCTCTATGTTAATATCTTCTCAGGTCCATAAAAGACAGAAATACAAAGAGGACACAAGATAGCTTTGGGAAAGAGAAAGAAATAAATAATGTAGCAGATCAGGGCCACACTGAAAATTATTTTCAGAGACCAGGATGACATGAATATGTCACAGAATATATTAAAAACGAACTCAAAGGTTTTTGAATTCAGGAACAACAAAGTAGAAATGAGTAAACCCCGTGCTTTTTCAATGGGAGAAAATTTGAATCTAGAAAACAAATCACAGGTGAGTATCCACTTCATCTACATAAATAGCCACCAAATTCTTTATAAGGTTAGATCTACAGGCATTCAGTGTTCATGTACACTTGGAAAATCAAATTTATTTTTCTTGCTACCATCTTTATGTTTCACTGGCTTCTCTTTCACCCAAGCAATTCCAAACTCCCTTGGTGACTTCCAGCACCTTCCAGGATCAGCGCCACCAGCCCCTCCAGCACTGATTTTTAACACTCCTTTCCAAACTCCTGGTAGCTACCAATCGGCCCTTCTTTCAGTCCTTATGCCAGTTGGATCACTTGCTTTTCTCGCGGCTTAGAGGACTCAGAATTCACCTTTTTTTCTTGCTTCATCCTTTATCATCATGCAGGTATCAATTCAAATGTGGCCAAAGCTCTCACCACAATCCAAAAATGATTACCCAAACCCTACCGTGGTCATCTCTACTCCATCATCTTATTTTCTTTAGAGAAAATGTCAACATCTAAAATTGTAGCATGGTTGTTTGTTTGCTCACTTGTTGAGTGTCTAAATTCCATCTCCAGAAGATAATCTCCAGTAGAATAGTAGGTTTATATGTTTTGTACACAGTTATGTCTCTGATATCTAGAATAGAACCTTGGCCCCATGAAACATCCAAAAATATTTGTTGAACAAATAAATTACAATATTTATGAACCCATGTGTTTCAAGGTATTTAATAACATCATCAGGAAAAGAACAAGATAAGCCAAAATATCTAAGGTATAAACTGTGATAATCTAAGGGAGTAAACTTCCTTAGAAAGGTATGAATTTCTAAATAATATTCACACTGTTTCTCTTTTAAATTTGAATGCATTAAATATGACAGCAGCACCAAAACTCTATCTTCACAGCATCAACTCATGCTAGTTGGTGCAGGAAAACAGTAAACCAGCAGTATTGTGTACGCAATTCCAATCAATTAGAGTTAATTAGTTAGTAGTTGTAGTATTGTTTAGACATTTCATGACATTATGTATGTATAACTAATGGCGAATATAGGAATATGGGATAAGAGGCAAAGAGTTTTAACACCTTTAAGGGGATTTTCTTGATTGTTATTCCATACAACATTCATAAGAACAACAACCAATTATTGAGCCAGATATTATACAAAGTGTTTTATATATGTTTTCCTTTAATTTTTGCAATCGCCCTGATAGGTAGCATCATGATTTCTGTTTTTAAGTTAATAATGTTGAAGCTCAAAAAAAGTTAACTACCTGCCCAATTACATAGCTCATAGGTGGTAGAGCTGGAATTTAAGTATCACTTTTCTACTTTGCACATGTAAAATCAGGAGTTCTCCATGATGGAAGTCCTCTATAAATAGCTATTCTCAAGAACCCTCTGATTTTCTTGATCCTTGTGGGAGAATATCCCCTTATTCTTTCTTCTAGTTCCCTATACCTCAAAACCCAAGAACTCACCCCTAAGCCTGTAGCCACCAATACAACCAATATATTTTCCCTGTTCCAAATATTGCTTTCTCGCACTAAGGTGGTAAAGGCTTATTTTCATTGCCTGTTATGATTTTCTGGCTGGCAATATCATTCTCTGAGATAAGGTCTCACCCTCATCTGGGAATGAAGAAGGGAAAATTAGCTATCATAATCAAAATGAAACTCACATTGACAATTCAGGTTATGCCTACTGAGCTGTGAGATTTCCAAAATGCATTGGGCATCCACAGTATAAAATGTACTCCATGGCATAAGAGACAATACTTGTTACAGATGCATCCATGCATTTAACCTGTGTCTACAGCAGATACTGCTCATTGGCCATGATATTATTTGTGATTGAACCCAGGTAGATGTGGCCCCAGAATTCTTGTCATCTCTCTAAGCAGCTACCATCAATCAGTCAGCATTCTCATGAGGAATGAAACCATTTCGCTATACCTTTGGATGGGCAAAGGAAAGCTGACCAGGCCTTGAAGAATGAATTAGATTCTGCCTTGTAATAGTGAAGGGGAGTATATATCAAAAGAAATGAATATAATGTAAAAAATTACAGAAGCAGGAAAGCAAAGAGGTACATTTACAAAAACATAGATTCCACATCATGAATGCTATGAGAGGAAATGCATAGACAGCCCAGGTGCCCTCAGTACAAGGAAGGTCCCAAATACCCTATTAATATACTCAACATTCACTTTCTGAGGAAGGAAGGGACCTATTTGTAATGATTGCTTTAAAGTGATTAAGGTAGAACCTGACAACAGTATGAGGTCTGGGGAAGCAGGGATAGAGAGTGACAGTTCCAATCAGTTAAATGACCATGAGTAAAGTGAGGGGAATGACAATGTGATTACACACTTAATCCCATCCACAACAATAATGAAAAGGAAATGGATGTATTCCAGAGTGCAGACTGTTAGGACATGAGAGCTGATTGGTTGTTGGGAGTGAGCAAAAGGAAAGCAGGGAGAGTAAAAGCTGTGCAATTATAGCTAACAGTTTTTGAGGGTCTGCCAAAAACTGTTGGAAGCACTTTGCTTATATACTTATGCGTTTTTACAAAAAAATCTAAGAGGTAGATACTTTAATTATCCCCATTTTACAGAAGAGGAATCAGAGAGACTTCATGTAAGTTTGCCAAGAGTCATACATGAAGCACATGGCTGAGTTAGGATTTAAGCCTAACTCAATCTGGCTCCAGACTTGTACAGGAAATCTGTGTCTTTCAAAGTGTGGTCCTTGGACCAGCAGCATCAGCATTACCTGGGACCTTGTTAAAAATGAAATTGTCAGGATTCACCCCAGACCTTCTGAAGCAGAAACTTCTCAAGGGGGACCTAGCAATGTGTGCTATCATGACAGTGGTCTTGATCCCACTGAAGTCTGAGAACCACTGCACAAAACTAGTAGACATAGTTTACAGCTGGTTCAATCTACTATCTAGTGCATAGATGATGAAGTTAGTAGACTACAAACAAAGAATCAAAAATATAAACTATTTAGAGAGATGAAGAGCTTGTCTTCATTTTGGCTGACTCTGGGTTACCAGAGGGCTTTCTAGATGGAGATGATCAGTGAGTACTGAGTGACCAATGGAAGGCCGGAGCTTGAGAGAGCTGGAGGCTGGAGATACAGATAAGCTGTATTCCACATAGTGCATTAGCTGAAATCTTAGAAGAAGAGAAACTCTCCAAAGGCTTTTCCAGGAAACATCCAACAGCAGAACATTATGACTGTTTCCACTTATGGGAAAAGAAAAGAAAGCATACGCTGAACTAGAGAGAGCGAGCCACTAACAAGAATTAACTATCACCATGCAAGCTCAGGCTCCTCAAGGCTGTTAGACAACCACCTCCTATTAGAGGCTAAAGTGAAACTGAAAAATGAAGAAAGAAGTGAACTTCTAGAAAGAGTGGATAAATTAGTGATTAGTCTCAGAGAAAAGAAGGGATTCCCGAGCTGGTAGATTTATACATTGAATTTCTCAGAGAAAGTAGTATTAGAAAAATGTAGGAGGAAGACAAACTTTTTTAAAGGATTGCAGTGAAAGTGCATTGCAAAGGAGTCATGGTGAATACAGACAATGTTTCAGAGAATTTGACAGTGAAGGGAAACAATAAATAGCAGGGAGGTGAGGGCAGTGGAAAGGAAGATGAAATAGATCTGCAACAAGACTGCCCATAGTACTCTTGGGGCATCATTTACATGCAAAATAATGCAGTGTCACCCGTGGAAACAGTATCAATCCTCTTCCTTAGAGATGGTCTTGATTATAGACTTACCATCTATCCCCCATTACCTCATCCCCCAGAGAAACACTGAAATCAATCCCTGGTTCTTGTAGTCTAGCTTTGCATGATGTCCTAGACAGGAAAGAAAACAAAACACAACTAAACCCACTCAGCTTTCCAGGATCATTAGGTCCATGACTCAATATAGCAACACAATTGTACATTGGCCCAATGACACTCGGACCTGCTGTTTTCATAATACGGCCAGAATCCAGAGAAGAAATCTTGATAAAAATATATAAGAAAGAGGATAGATTTAAAAATATTTTGTGATTTTCAAATGGTGGTATCTTGTAAGGGAAGGTGAATATTTCAGGATGCTGGGATGTGATGAAGACAGGGTTTTGAGAATTAAGTGGCATAGATTCTATCAGGGTAAGAAAAACTGTTTTTGATGCAGTATAAAAACAAAGAGGGAAGTTTCAGACCAGCTACACTGGGTTCGGGGTCCATCTGTTCCATTTGATACAAGCAATGACTTGAGCAAAATATTCAGTAACTTGAAGCCTCAGGTTTCACAGTGTGAAGCCTCAGTTTTCTCCTCTGAAAAAGGAGAATGATAATAGTACCCCTGTAAAATAATAGCACTCTTATAGGCACTATTACAGAGATTCAATGAGGGCTCACTCCAGGAGGGAAACAGGTGTGGTTTCATTTCTACTTTCCACTTTCCATTTTGTGAACTCTAGAAGACAGTGTGGGAAGAATTTGTTCAAATTTGGTTCTAAGAGGAAGAGCTTAAAAAATACTCACTGATATTCATGTAACAGTTTTGGCTATCATACTACATCTTTTCTCCAAAATTGCATTTTATAAGTAGCACACTTTTTACCCTTTTCTCAGGGCATACAGCCAATCTGCCATGAAATTTTTAAAGGAATTCTCAAAAGACAGGTGTCCCTTCAATTAGTGTTATCTCAAATGGGCTTCTGCTGGAAGACCTGCTGCCCATCACAAATGTAGTGAGAGAATTCACCTTCTGTCCAGAGAGAATGCAAATCAATCCTACACACTCCTCACCATGCAGAGCTGAGTAATAGGTTTCCATTAGGACACAAATTTAATGACCTCATCCAGCACAGAACTAATTAAACGAAACTAACACATCAGTGGTAAAGATTGAAATGTCGAGCAAATTGTGGTTTATTTCTGGATTGACAAGCACCAATAATAGTCATTCCATCTGTGAGTTTTCTCAGCTATGAAGAATGTGTCTGCAGAGGCTTAGAATGAAACAGCAGCCAGAGTGGAGGAAGAAACAAGGAAGCTGCCTGCCTCTAGCGTGTACCTGGAAGGCAGATCCAGTCCAAGACCTCAAGGCTCTGTCTCAGTCAAGCTCCTGGCTTTGGAAGCCTTCCTTTCTTGAGACCTGCCACTGGATCACACATCCATGTGTGAACTGTCTGCAAGGATGGGATGCCTGTGTGTGTTATGGATACCCAGGCCTCTGGAAACTTCACTTGCTGCAATTGTCCCTGGATTGAGACTCAATAAGGCACACATTTTGTACCATAGCAGGACAGTTTTGTGTACGCGTGTATGCATGTGATAGTCAGTCTGAGGACTATGAATCATTGAAAAAAAATGCAAAGTCCTAGAAAGGAGCTAAGGGTTAGTCCTCTAGCAGCAGCCAACCTGCTTGTCAAACAAAAGGAGTGGACAGAATCTGAGCCCTAGAATATAGCTCTTAACCACGGCTCTACATAAGAATCACCTAGCAAACTTTTGAAAAACACTGAAGCCAGGACCCCACAGATTCTGACTTAATTGTTCAGGGGTAGAATCTGGATTTTTATTTTGGACATTCCAGGTGATTCTACTCTGCAGCCAGATTTTGGAATCACTCCCCTAGACTCTAGAACAGGAGTATCATTTGTGGTAAGTTCATAAAAGCAAAGCAGGATTCTGGGCTAAGGGAATACATAGAAATTCAGGATCCATAACCTGCTATGAGATGGCTTAGCAAAACTGCCTTCATGACTGCTGGGAAATGAGGCAGTTGCTTACATAATACTTCTTTCTCTTTCCCTGTGGGGATGCCACATCTCTTTAGCTTAGCTTCTGTGTGCTGACTGGCTGCACAGCTGAAGATCTGATGTTACAAGGTTTTTGGTAGAACATTCTCTCCTGCTTACATTATCCAGCTTGGACCGTGTCAAAACAGTACCACGTCCTGGATTCTCCCAAGTGATTCTGTCTACCTTTAGTAATGAGACATAGTTGAACAGTCTCGCCAAAGAAGGCATCTCTTAGGATAGGAGAGCAATACCTCTTAGCTGATTACTGTTGAGAATCTCAGTCCTGACTCTGACAAGTTATTGAGGCTTGTCTTCCCCAGCCTTCAGTACTGCTCACAGGAGGTCAAATGTAGGCCCACTGGACTCTGCACGCCACAGCCCCCATATTACTTACGAGCTCCGCATGTCCAGGTGATCACTAACCACCCCCATTCTCCAACTCTGCTTTACCTTTCAAAATGGACTAAGACCATTACTCCAATGGGATTATAATAGAACATACCATCCCCCACTGCCCCTTGCCCCACCATAACTGAGACCAATAGGCTCAATCCCATTAGACCCTATATTTTATCAATCCCTGCAGGGAGCCCAAGTGTTCCAGATGAACTGTATTCATCAGGTCCCATAAGCATACACTATTTTGAAGATCCCTTAGTGGGACTCAAGCTCCTACATCTTCTATACTCCCCAAACCCTCTGGCACTCAAGGCATGCCATCATGAAAATCTCATCTCTGAATATGTCCTTCCCTTCTTGAAGAGAAAATCAATTGGCGCCCAAGAACTTTTCTCTGAAGCCGTATTAAAGGATGAATTTTGTTCTCTATTCCTTTAATTCTCCACATACCACAAGTCTTGGAGTTTGTATAGGGATAATTCATGCTCCGAATTGTTACTTCTAAGATATTCTCCTTCTTTTCTTCTTCATACCCTAAAATGTAAAACTTTACTATCAATGAATGCTTCTGGTTTCCATCATTTACAGTCTTCTGATAGCCTACTGCCATAATTGTTGGTGATATCAGTAAGCATGTATATGGTCCA
Source organism: Pongo pygmaeus (assembly GCF_028885625.2). Lineage (NCBI taxonomy): Eukaryota > Metazoa > Chordata > Mammalia > Primates > Hominidae > Pongo > Pongo pygmaeus. The sequence goes on from NC_072381.2 coordinate 60,305,188, forward strand.
ACCATGAAAATGGTTTCTCAGTTTGTTAACCAACCATTCTCCAATGTTCATGTCCTATATTTTACCTTAATTAATCATACTTCAGAACTCATCATTATCCATTATTATGCCACATCCAAAAATAACAATTTCAGACACTTTTCTACCTTGTAACTTTCAAGCTTTCTTACCCTAGTATATTCACTGTCACTTTAGTTGTTTCTTGACCTCTTGGGATCTCCAGTCCATTGACTATAATACATTACAGTGCCATCATCCATAACCTTCCTCGTGCTCTCATTTTCTTTCTTAGCTGATTCAGATTTCATTTCCCATCATTATAATACCTTACATAAATCCAGTTGAACATCCCCACACTTCTGTCCTTCCATTGTCAAAATCCCAAGTTGGGTTTCAGCAGATCTCTGTCACCTCCTTACATGTATCATGATGCAGATACAAACGAATGACTCTGCTGACTGGTCTTACTATAAATTTATAATTACAGCCCTCAAGTGAGTTCTTGGCACTGGCAGCCCCAATTTTGGTGGTTAATTTACTGTCTTATTATCAAGGGTGACTTTCTCACACGTTTTATTCTCTCCCCATATCTCTGGCACTAAATACACATACACACCCATCATTCTCACCTAGTTAACTTGCTGAGAGAATTTCCTTAGCCTTCTACCACCAAATCAACCCACTTCAGTTCATCTGTAGCAGAATATGCTATCTTCCCTCCTGATCAAGTGAAAGGCAAGACTTGTTTGTACTCACTGGCTCACTTCCCTCCCTTCTCTCTTTTGTACCCATTCCAGGCAGGCTTTTATTTCACAAAGCTCAAAGTCATTCTCCTTAAGTGTCCAACAGGCAATTCTCAGTTCTCATTTTACCTGACCTCTCAGTGGCACTTGTCATGATTGATCACTCCATTCTTGAAATATTTTCCCTCCTTGGCCATTAGGATGTCCTCATTTTCTGATTTCTCTCTCTGCCTGTGGCTTCTTTCCCTGCTCCTTCATTGGCAACATTGTTAAATCTTCCTTTTCCCTACTTTTAAAGATGATGTGCCTCAAAGTTCAGTCATTCCTCCTTTGTTTTACTCCATGTACACATGCCTTTGGTGAGCTTATTCAGTCTCTGGGTTTAAATAACATTTCCACAACAAGGATTATATGGTTTGGCTGTGTGACCCCACCCAAATCTCACCTTCAATTGTAATAATCCCCATGTGTCAAGGGCAGGACCAGGTGGAGATAATTGAATCGTGGGGGGGGGGGGGGGGGCGGGGGGGGGGGCGTTTCCCCCAGGCTGTTCTCATGATCGCTAGTGAGTTCTGAGACCTAATGGTTTTATAAGGGGTTTCCCCCTTGCTCAGCACTCATTCTCTCTCCTGCCATCCTGTGAAGGGTGCCTTCGGCCATGATTATAAATTTCCTGAGGCCTCCCAGCAATGCGGAACTGTGAGTCAATTAAACCTCTTTCCTTTATACATTACCCAGTCTCAGGTATGTCTTTATTAGCAATGTGAGAACGAACTAATACAAAGGCTCTATGTTTTTTAACTCCAACCCCTATTTCTCCCCTGAGTTCCAGACTCACATATCCAATGCCTATGTGACATTTCCTCTTGGTTGCCCAGTAAGCATCAGAGTCATCACATCTGGGGAGATGATTTACCCACATGCCCAGGAAAAGCAAAATAACAAAACCAAATAAACAAAGCCCCTCTGAGTTAACTTTGACTCATTTATTCTCCCACTTATCATGTGCAAATCATCAGTATATCCTAACTTTAATTTAAACTGGATTTTAAATATAAACTATCACTTTAAAAGCAACAACATTTGCTAATGGATGCATGACCTTTATTTAGCAAACATTTTGGTGTTATCTGTATTTGGCTTGTGAATACTATTGCTCTTGGAGTTTCTTATTGAAATAAATGGCTACATGTCATCCCTTGGGGAAGGGAAGGTTAAATTATACATCTTGACTATGGAAAAATTTATACAATTTTAGGTAAAGACGTAAATCCTGGAAAAACAGGTGTAAGTGTGTATATGAGTGTGTGTGTGTGTGTATGTAGTATAAAAAGAAAAGATTATAGGTTATTCTTGAGTAGTCAGAGTAAAATGCTCTGCCAAATGTTATTTTGAACATTTTTACTATATCAGTTCAGCAAAATTAATGCTTATAAATGGTAGGAGCATAACTGAGAGAGAAAACCATTAGCTAAAGGCTATAATCTTAGCACATTGGAAGAAAATGATTTGGAGGATGAAAATGTTCAACAGAAAACTTAAAGTAAAAGGTTTTAAAATGCTCCAAATCTCATTCAGAGTGCATGAACTTTCTGGATTTAGAGGCAAAAATCTCAGCCTTGTCTACCTTCTCTTGCCCATCCCTTGAGTAATTCAAGCCTAATTCAATCATCTCTCTCTATCTTGTATCCGTTTTTCTTCATTTTCTTCCCTCAGCCATCCATGTCTTTCTTTCCCACTGATGTACACCCACCTCCTGTTACTGCTACTGCAAAAGCTTCTTAATTGCTTTAATAAGTCCCCAGACTCATCGTTTTGGAAACCATCTTATAGACATTAACAAGACAAACATTGTTCTAGTGTCACTTTTAAATTTTATTTTATTTTTTATACAAAGCAGGGTAAGGAAGGATGCACGACCTAACTGGTGTTAATGATCTTGGATAAGACTCCAATCTTTGGTCCTTCCTATCCTCAACTATAAACTTTCAATTGTATCCAGCATTCCAGATAAAAATTAGGTTAGTGCTAAGATTCTTAATCAGCACAGTCCTAGGTGAATATTTTGGACAAGCTATTTTAACTCTCTGAGACTTTATTTACATATACAAAAATGGCAATTCAAACACCCTCCTCATCGGGCTCCTGAAAGGGAAAAAGCAAATCACATATAGAAGGCACACTGTGCCTAGCAGTCAGTAAGTACTCCATCCTAGTGTCACTTATTAAAAAATCCCCACCTATGACTTGTGACACCATATTTATTAAAAACAAACAGCATCAAATAAGGAGTTCACAGATGCTGCATGTATCAGACCTGATTATTACCTAACACATTGTTTGGTGGAAACACTGAACCCTGAGAGCAGAGCAGTGCTAAGGCTAGACATTGGCAGTGACCAAATTTCTCATTTGTTCAGGTGGAAATAGGAGTAGCCAGAATGTAAGAGCTAAGAAAATACTGTGAGAACAAAATGAGGGTACTTATAAGTCGGTAAAACAAGCAATAGAGCTAAATCTCTCTAGATACAAAATGTCAGACAGAATGATCTTTTTCCTGGATGCTGCCATTTTTGCTAGAGTAGGGCTGAATACTTTAAGGTCCCAAATCGAAGCAGAAAACATGGGCATGTCAGGATTGTCACTACTCCGTGACCTACCAACCAATCCTTGTCTGTGACACAATTTATGTTATTCCCTCCTCCCCTTTCAATAGTCAACTGAAATCTCACCTTTACTTTGATAACTACTGTGTTAGTCCATTCTTGCATAGCTATGAAGAAATACCTGAGGCTGGGTAAGTCATAAATAAAAGAGGTTTAGTTCGCTCATGGTTCTGCAGGCTTTCCAATCATGGCTCCAGCATTTGCTCCTGGTGAAGGCCTCAGGAAGCTTCCAATTATGGCGGAAGGCAAAGGGGGAGCAGGTGCATCACATGGTGAGAGAGGGAGTAAGAGGGAGAAGGGGGAGGTCTCTGTATTAGTGTCAGGCACAGGCCCCCAATCTGGCCCCAAAACTGGCCATAAACAAAATCTCAGCAGCACTGTGACATGTTCGTGATGGCCATGACGCCCACGCTGAAGGCTGTGGATTTACTGGAATGAGGGCAAGGAACACCTGGCCCACCCAGGGCGGAAAACTGCTTAAAGGCGTTCCTAAACCACAAAAAATAGCATGAGCGATCTGTGCCTTAAGGACATGTTCCCGCTGCAGATAACTAGCCAGAGCCCATCCCTTTGTTTCAGCCCATCCCTGTTTCCCATAAGGAATACTTCTAGTTAACCTATAATCTATAGAATCAATGCTTATCACTGGCTTGCTGTCAATAAATATGTGGGTAAATCTCTCTTTGGGGCTCTCAGCTCTGAAGGCTGTCAGTCCCCTGATCCCACTCCACACTCTATATTTCTATGTGTGTGTCTTTAATTCCTCTAGCGCCGCTGGGTTAGGGTCTCCACGACCGAGCTGGTCTCCGCAATTAGTCCATTTTCACACTGCTATAAAGAAATACCCAACACTGGGTAATTTATAAAGGAAAGAGGTTTAATTGACTCCCAGTTCCACATGGCTGGGGAGCCTCAGGAAACTTACAATCATGGCAGAAGGGGAAGCAAGCACTGACCTTCTTCATATGGTGGCAGGAGAAAGGAGAGTGAACGAGTGAAGGGGGTGGAGCCCCTTATAAAACCATCAGATCTCACGAGAACTAATTCACGAGAACAGCATGGAGGAAACCGCCCCCATGATTCAATTACCTCCAGCTGGTTTCTCCCTTGACATGTGGGGATTATGAGGATTATGGGGTTTAGATTTCAAGGTGAGATTTTGGGTGGGGACACAGCCAAACCGTATCAGTCTCCAGCTCTTTTCAACAACCAGATCTCATGTGAACTGCAAGAGAGAGAACTCACTCATCACCAAGGGAATAGTATTAAGCCATTCATGAGCAACCTGCCCCATGATCCAAATACCTCCCACCAGGCCCTACTCACAGCATTGGGGATTACATTTCAACATGAGATTTCGAGGAAACAAATTTCCAAGCCTATCAACTCCAGACTTCTCTGCTCACTTACTTCACAGAACTCCGTTAGCACGTGAAGACTGTACAACATCATGTAGCACCTAAATGTATACCGTGTTCTATTAGTCATTTATTGTGTCCTGCCTGTATGGGGGGTCATGTTTCCCCAGCTAGGCTTAGGCTACCTTTTTTACAGATTTACTATCTCCCTAATTTTACTTAGTGAAATGGAGAAGACTAAAATGGTCTCTCTGTCACTAGTCACTACCACTCCAGTCCATTCTCACTCTGCTTCTCTAGCGATCTCAAACCAGAATTCTGATCCTGACATATTCCCACTGCAAATGCCATGACTTAGAAGACAAATGGCAAACCTCTTGGTGACCCATTCATTGTCTTTACCCAACCTGTCATTGTCATGCTATTTCCCAGCATCTAATTCAAGATATAATTGAGATTTCCTGGACAATTGAAGGAATATGATGCCTCAGGCCTCTACTTAATCCAGGGGACATGTCACTTCTAAGAATCCCTTCCTGATGCTCCAAGAAAGACATGACTCTACTCCTATAATGCTGCACTTACAACTCTAGCTGCTGTTGGCATTGTAAATGTCTCCCATGTGTTATTTGTACCGCTATTATAGGTTCCACCAAAGCCAGGGCACCGAGTACAAATGCCAAACTCAGTGATTTTGCTAATTTCTTTAGGAGATACACAGATAAGGTGAATTACTAAGCCCTTTAGCCTGACTGTGAAGATATATAGCTTTTTGTTATGACTGAAAGAGCAATCCATTTATGAACCAACCCTGTCTAGGCAACTTTTCAGCCTTAGAAATGAATGTGTATTTTGTGGGACAGAAAATAGAAAGTATGGCATTGTAGCAACAGGAAATACTTGGCTGCAGCCTGAATAACATTTATTTATTTTTATCTATTTATTTATTTGTTTATCAGTTTTGTTTGTTTTTGTTTTTTTCATAGAGACAAGGTCTTGCCCTATCACCCAGGTTGGAGTACAAAGGTATAATCATATCTCATGTTTAACTTCAAACTCTTGTCCTCAAGTGATCCTCCCCGCTCAGCCTCCTGAGTAGTTGGGATTATAGGTGTGCAGCACCATGCCTGGATAATATTTTTAAACAATTCTTATAGACATAAGGTCTCACTGTGTAGCCCAGGCTGGTCTCAAACTCTGGGGCTGATGCAATTCTCCCACCTCTGCCTTTCAAAGCTCTGGGATTACAGACATGAGCCACAACACCCAGCCTGATTCATTGTTATGGAGTGGTCAGTGTTTGCAAACTCCATCCTAGTTGTTCTGCTGCCATTTTATTATACTACTTTTTACTTAATATTTCTTTTTCTAAGTTTGCCTATGGCTGTGTTTAACAAGATGATTACTACGGTGTGCCATCTAATTTATAATTAATAAAGAGGAGTGTAGGTGCTGGAATTTTCATAGACATCCTGAATTCAAGGTTACTCTGCACAGATTTGGTGTCAGGTGCGCTGGGTCTTCCTAGATTGAGTAAACTAGGATTTTTTTCTCTTAATGACTCTGGCCCAAGGACTACTTGTCAAATGTATGGTAACATTTGACAAGTATTTTGGCAGGAAACTGTAGTGTGCATCTCCAAAAACACACAAAGGCCCTGAGAAGGATTGATTTTCAGTTTTAAATGGAAAGGGAACTGAAGTGAAAAAGATAACAACTTCTGTAAAATTGAACATTCAGATTTTCGATCAATGGCAGATGATTTATTTGTCTGAAATTAACCCATGGTGACTGAAAAGCTCCGTTTCATATGGGGTTGCATTAATTCCATAAGGCCACAGAATAGGTCTGAGCTCTGGAATAATCCCAGAGACTGTCACACCCAGCACCCAACTTTCATCTTCCATTTCACAATTAGTTTCCTGGGAATACCAGTTTCAGGCCCCAATCTGCACAATTCCAGTCTTTCAATCCACAGCTGCTTTTGTTTCTAATTTCCCAAGTTCCAAGTAAAATTAAGTATGTATCATTCTCAAAGTGGAAGACCTATGTTATGGTTGGTGTGAAATATACCCAGCATTAAATCCTGGATCTATCGCAAGGGAGCTATGTGGCCATAAGACTGGCATTTCACACCTCCAACCTTCACATTCCTCATCTAAACTTTGAAGGACAGACAACTCCTCTCTTGGTTTGTTGTAACTGTTTGATAAGGCAACCTATAAACGTATCCTTAACACACTGCCTGTTTGAATGCTGGCACTCGATGTGTCTTTTTCCTCAAATGTAACATTAGGACAATTTTGCATTATTGGGCAAAGCACTGAATTAGTATCAAACAAGTAAGTCCACCATTTGCCCTGCTGCACTAGGGCCTTTGCGCAATGATTGTTATTTAGTCTGTGTCATGAAAACCCATATGATAGATACAATAAGGAGGCCTGCCTAATTTGTGAATTCATATTTTTGATTCCTGAAATGTCTACTTAGTATACAGCATACACAAATCCAATTCGTATGCCATATCTCCTGCAAAACTTCACAGTAGAATAATGGACTCTAACAAGAAAAATAAAATGATCAAATATAAAAATGTTGAGTCCTAATTATGAGTCATAGAAAACAGAGGACACCTTAAAATGATAAGCCCACAATTGAGCACAACTATTATCACCATCTATTCCCTAGGAACGTTCCATTCGTGACCAATATAATTGAGAATGTCAATAAAATAGGTTGGAATAATTTTTAACTGATGCATTTTATTCTCATACAGCACCTACAGTACTGCCGCATCTGGACAACTATTAAATAACAAAGTGGTTACAAAGAGAGACGACTACAAAACCTTGCTCTCTGTTAAAGGATGTGTGTTAGGCACTATCTGGGAAATAAACGGGGAGTATCTGGTAATTGATGAGTTTAGCCAGAGACTTATGCAAGATGCAGACACCAAGGAGAAGAGAGTTATCCACTCACGTAAGGCCCTGTAGTTAGCAGGTAATAGGGCTAGAATTTAAACTTAGATTTACCTAACTCCAATTCATTCCATATTAATACTATGCTTTTCAGGGCAAAGTGCAAGAAAATATGGTGATTTTATTTTGTTAGGTAGACATCATAGGAAAAATCAGAATTTTTTTTTTTTTTTTTGAGACAAAATCTCGCTCTGTCACATAGGCTAAAGTGCAATGGTGTGATCTCGGCTCACTGCAACCTTCGTCTCCCAGGTTCAAGCAATCCTCCCACCTCAGCCTCCTGAGTAGCTGGGATTACAGGCGCCCACCACCACATGGGTAATTTTTGTATATCTCTACAGATGGGGTTTCACCATGTTGGCCAGGCTGGTCTCGAACTCCTGACCTCAGGTGATTCACCTGCCTCAGCCTCCCAAAGTACTGGGATTACAGGCGGGAGCCACCACGCTTAGCCTAGAATTATTAATAACTTTTTTTTGTGTGTTTATAAATGTTTGCTAATCACTCCTACAAAAGACCTTAAAATTGTTTTAAATGTATCTCTTTATTTATTCACTCAACTAACATGAATTGAAGGCCTTTTATGAAACACACTGTAACCCATTGGGACAATATTGCATTCTGAACTCATTACAGCTGGATATGTAAAAGAAAGAAAAGGTATTTTTCTCCATTCTCCTTTCTTCCTTCTCTTTTCTCTTTTCCTTTCACTAGACCTTCCAGAGAAGTACGCAATTGTTTTTGGACTGATCGACTCTCTCATTCAAACACTTTTTGGCATTCAGGTTTTAAAAATAAATTTAAAAAATTTACATACATTCCAGGGTTCTAGCTCCTTTTGAGAATTTAAGACTATCCTGCAATCATGTCCACAATTGGAGCTGAAGTCGCTGTTATAAAATCAGAGCAAATGGCATGAGAAGTATACTGGTTATAAACCATGTCGTCTACACATTGTCAACTGAGAAAAATAGCAATTCCACGGACCATGACCTCTGATTTATCTGGCCATCATTTGCAGGAAGTCATTTCCTAGAGAGTAGAGAAACATGCCTCTCATCATAGATAGAGACATAATGTTCCCTGCCACTCTTTCTCTGTAAGAACTCAGCTATTGATTTTGCTGAATTTCTGGTCCTTCCTCTTCCATTGCCTAAAGGGTTCCAAATGCATTCTCTTAGTGATCATACACATTCCTTGTGAATCTGGAGAATATCCTTATTTTGTAAAGTAAGAAACTGGAAATAGAAGACACCAATATTCCCCAGTTCAAAATTTTCAGAAGAGAATTAGGAAAATAAATCTGAATTTTATTCCCATAGTTATCTCACAAGAACAGAAAGAGAAGGCAGAGCAGCAGGATAGACAGCAAGAGTGTGAGCAAACACAGAGGTAGAGAAAGAGGGAGTGCAGGCCTGTGCCTCAGGACAGGAAGGAGGAGTAAAGCCTGACAAGACCAGAGATAACTTGAGAACATCCAGCGTGACACCTGAAAAGGGCAGTGAGTCATACAAGAAAAAGAGCGTCCTGATTTTGTGGAGCACTCTACAGTATATGAAACATGCAAAGTAACGTACATTGAAAGCAACAACAAAGGCATCGATTTGGGGGAAAGAAGGTAGATACATCTGAGTATTTTTAGACCACAGCAAGGGGATGATGATGATGATGCACAGTGTTTTTAAAGTAGATTTCATGTTTAGAAAAGTTTCAGATTTAAGCCAGGCACAGTGGCTCACGCCTGTAATCCCGGCACTTTAGGAGGCCGAGGCAGGGGGATCACGAGGTCAGGAGTTCGAGACCAGCCTGGCCAATATGGTGAAACCCCATCTCTACTAGAAATACAAAAATTAGCCAGGCACTGTGGCGCGTGCCTATATTCCCAGCTACTTGGGAGGCTGAGGCAGAAGTATCGCTTGAACCCAGGAGGTGGAGGTTGCAGTGAGACGAGATTGCTCCACTGAACTCCAGCCTGGGTGACAGAGCGAGACTTCATCTCAAAAAAAAAAAAAAAAAAAAGAAAAGTTTCAGATTTACTGAAAAATTGACCGGGTGTGGTGGCTTACGCCTGTGATCCCAGTAGTTTGGGAGGCTGAGGCGGGCAGATCACCTGAGGTCAGGAGTTTGAGACCACCCTGGATGACATGGTAAAACCCCATCTCTACTAAAAATACAAAAATTAGCCAGGTGTGGTTGGTGCATGCCTGTAATCCCAGCTACTTGGGAGGCTGAGGCAGGAGAATTGCTTGAACCCAGGAGGCAGAGGCTGCAGTGAGCTGAGATCATGACACTGCACTCCAGCCTCGGTGACAGAGCAAGACTCTGTGTGTGTGTGTTTTTTTTTTTTTTTAAAAAAAAAAGATTTACAGAAAAATTGAGAAAACAGTACAGAAGTTTTCCTCATACTCCACACCCAGTTTCCTCTATTATTTCCACCATAAAGTAAGATAAAATTGTATTACCTCCTACGTTAATATCGTTAATATGGTATATTTCCCACTGTGAATGAAAGAATATTGATAGGAAGGTATCAACTAAAGTCCACAGTCTATTCAGACTTCCTTCATTTTTACCCGATGTCCTTTTCTGTTCCAGGATCCCCTCCAGCATACCACATTTTATTCCGTTGTCATGTTTCCTTAGCCTCCCCTTGGCTGTGTCAATTTCTCAGATTTTGCTTGTCTGTGATGACCTTGATGATTTTAAAGAGTTCTGGTTCAGGTATTTTATAGGATGGCCCATGATTCGAATTTGTCTGGTATTTTTCTCATAATTAGATTGGGTTTATGGGTTCCAGGAAGGGAGACTACGGATGTAAAGTGCCATTTTCATCATATCCTATCAAAGGTACATAATATGAGCATCACTTATGATTGTGAGTATTGACCTTGATTACCTGGCTGGGGTAGCGTTTGTCAGATATTTCTACCATTTAGTTATTCTTTGTCCCTTCTTTCCCTGTGTACTCTTCAGGAAGGAGAAACAAGGTCACTATGTACAGCCAACACCTCAAGGATTGAATATCTACATAAATTATTGGAAATTCTTCTGCATGGCAGATTGGTCTCTTTTTCTCATTTTCATATTTATTCAATTATTTATTTATATCTGCATGATCACATCAACATTTGTCTTATACTTTCAGTTATATTTCAAAACTACTTTATTTATTTTGTTGCTCAAATTTTTTCAGCTTTGGCCATTTGAGGTACTTTTGTTGGCTCCCGTGTCCCTTCGATATCTAACAATCAGTGTGAGTTTTTTGTTTTTGTTTTTGTTTTTGCTTTGTGTGTGTGTGTGTGTGTATTTGTTTTGTTTTTAGCACTTCCTTGCTTTCTGGCAGTATAAGATGCTCCAGGTTCATGTAGGTAAATATATATTTCTTGCTTTAACCCTAGAATCATCCATCTCTCCAAGGAAACCAAGTTGTTTTAATTGATGAATGGTATTACAAACCAAGCTCTGGGCACTGGGTGTGCTCACTGTCACTGAGGTCAACAGCTTTGTAGTTGGCAAAGCACTGTAGAATTGCCAAAGTGTGGATTCCACCCATTATTACACTGCAACCTGATCATAGTTCTCAGGAGTATTGTGCCCCTGTTGTGCCACTCAGGAAATTAGGTTCTGGGAGGTCAACACCAAGTCCAAGGTATCAAATCTAGTTTATGTTAAAGTGAATTAAATGTTTATAAGATGTTTCTCAAGTTTCACTGTACTAGATCCTGGCTTATAATAGTAAGTGAGCATATCTGGAACCTTCCATTCTTAATCTTACAGTCTGATTTCCAAGATAGAATTTAAAATTTAAGTACGTATGTAAATATTCTAAAAATGGTTGGTCCTTTAAAGGAAAAGTACCCAGCACTGGAAGACTGAATGACAGGAGCACTGACTCACAACAGACAGGGGTAGAGGGGGCTTCGTGAAAAACTGTGAATGTGATATTTAAGTTGAGATCTTGAAATAGTGAAAGCTGGGTAATGAACGGGGGCTGTTTTTCAGAGACAGACAAGTATATAAGTAACAAATGCAAAATACATTGAATTGGAAAGAAGCTTGGCATGTTCAAGAAACTAAAATAAAATCACGAAGGTAGAATGTAAAGGGGTGGATTATTATTATTTTTTTTTCTCTTTTAAAATTTATTTTATTTATTCATATTAATTGACACATAATTGTACATATTTGTGTGGTACATGATATTTTGATAAGTGTATACAATGCGTAATGATCAAATCAGGGTAATCAGCATATCCATCACCTCAGAACATCATCATTTTTTTGTGTTAGTAACATGCAAAAGTCTCTCTTCTAGCTGTTTGAAAAAATACATTATTGCTTACCATATTCACCCTATGTTCCTGGAGTTCTTTTTTTTTTTTTTTTGATTCTTTTATTATTATTATTATTATTATTATACTTTAGGTTTTATGGTACATGTGCGCAATGTGCAGGATGTGGAGAAATAGGAACACTTTTACACTGTTGGTGGGACTGTAAACTAGTTCAACCCTTGTGGAAGTCAGTGTGGCGATTCCTCAGGGATCTAGAACTAGAAATTCCATTCGACCCAGCCATCCCATTACTGGGTATATACCCAAAGGACTATAAATCATGCTGCTATAAAGACACATGCACACGTATGTTTATTGCCGCATTATTCACAATAGCAAAGACTTGGAACCAACCCAAATGTCCAACAATGATAGACTGGATTAAGAAAATGTGGCACATATACACCATGGAATACTATGCAGCCATAAAAAATGATGAGTTCACGTCCTTTGTAGGGACATGGATGAAATTGGAAATCATCATTCTCAGTAAACTATCGCAAGAACAAAAAACCAAACACCGCATATTCTCACTCATAGGTGGGAATTGAACAATGAGAACTCATGGACACAGGAAGGGGAACATCACACTCTGGGGACTGTTGTGGGGTTGGGGGAGGGGGGAGGGATAGCATTGGGAGATATACCTAATGCTAGATGACGAGTTGGTGGGTGCAGTGCACCAGCATGGCACATGTATAGGGGTGGATTATTGTATGCAAGAATGGTGAGGTTCAGGCACAGCCAGATGAACCAATACTTGTAGGATAACCAAGGTGAGAATTTTTATTTTATCTTATTAGCTATGGAATGACACTAAAGTTTTAAAGCAGGGGAATCAGATGATAAAATATAGGATCTAAACACATTATTTTGACTTATGTGGGGTGAATGAATTGGCAAAGTGGCAAGACTGAATTGAAGACTGATTAGAAAAATATTTGTGCTTTTGAGTAAGGTGATGGTGGCTGAGTCTGGTGTGTTTGAAGTGAGAAAGAAAAGAAATGGAAGGATTGGAGAAGAGCTATTTATAAGGTAGCATAAAAGGTGGGAGAGTGAGCTTGAAAGAAAAATTAGTGAGACTGTTGAGCAGGACTGACAGCTCAGTTAGAGATGATCTGAATGTATGTCATAAACAATACATCCAAGCTCCCCCATTGTGTGATTGTCTACAACTTTTTGGTTGTCAATGCGGAGAAGGTTGATAGAAAGGTTCATCTTGTGGGTTTGAAGTAGGAAGAGAGCAACTAACGTTGGAATCATGGCATCCAAGCAGGAGTGAAAGAAAAGTGGTGCTCCCAGGGAGCTAAGTGTTGGGGGAAATTGAGAGTTTCATGAGGTCAGAGAATATGGGAGGTATTTGAACCAACCAGATAGTAACAGAGGGTGTTTGATAAACAAATGGAGCATTTTAACATGGAATATTAGAGCTGATATAGTTGTTGGTATTGGGAAATTCCAAGGTGTGATGATAAAATGTGTGGCTTAGATGAAGCAAAGAAGGTGGTTGGAGATGAGGAGGCAAAGGGAATGAGAGATCGGGGTGTTGGATGAAGTGATTCTGTGGATGCTGAAGTCTGTTATGCTAATGACTGTAGTTGTAGTAGAGAAGGTGGCTTTGGGCGATGTTCTAGTCTTTAATGACTGAGGACTGAGGAGGAACATCCACAGCTTAGTGGCTGAAAGAAGTCAGAAGCAAGAAAGTAATACAGCCAGGTGTGAAACTCAATGGAGCAAGCTGTAGCCAGAGGCATTATTCTGTATCCACTATTTTAAGATCATTATTAGTTTTTGGTACTTATACTCTCCAATCCAGAAACCTTGAATAGAAAAACTGAGGGCTCACAGATAAACCTTAAGGAAAAATTTTAAATCCTTCAGCCTAGGCAGTTAACTATTCTATACCACCATACTTTGGAAATACAAAAAAAAAAAATTGAATCCAAATCCTCCTTTTATTAATATCATTAGGAGCAATACTGTACCAGATATGTCACACAAGTTTTCTGAATCTCAGTGTCCTCATCTGTAATATAGTGCTAAAAATACTCATCACACAGAGGTTTTTATGAGAATCACATAGAAGTAGGCATGGAAAGTACCTAGCATAGAACTGAACTTTTCCAATGCCTCCGTTTTCCCATGTATCAATGGGATTAATAATAGCACCCATATCATAGAAAATTTGTGAAGACCAGCTGAGCCAATGTAGGTAAAGGTTTCAGATCAGCACTTGGCACAAGGTGAAATTTATATCAACACTGGCTATTTTTATCACTAAAGCAAACACAAGGGAAAAAAAAAAACTTTGTACCCAATTGAGCAATGTTTGTGTTGAAATCATTTGTCTTCGTTCATGGATTTAAATAATTTTTCAGCAAGAACTCTGTGATCCTCTCTTCAAGGCAATTAATTAAATGGACAGAGAAAAGGGGTCTTGAGAATCTGAATCTCTGTGCTTGGCCCCTGAGCTGGTTGGGAGCCCACAGAAGGCCTCAGAATCTGAGTCTTGCTTCTCTGTCCACAGCACCATGCAGGGCAGGCTGGGTGGGGGCGATGCCTTCCAGGAAAAGCCACAAGCCCCTGATGGGCAGTGTGGTGGGGAGGGGCAATGCCCCTCACCCCACACCATTGCTCAGGGGCCTTCTTCTGGAGCCAGTCCTCCTTACCTCTGCCAGAGAGTTGTCAGGCTAAGAAGCCCCCCACAGGGAGATTGTACTGCCAGAAAGCACCCAGGCCTGCAGTGATTGGAGTTAATTGGCCTTTATTTAGTGTCAGGGCTGCTCTGATCTGCCTCATTAACCCTGGTGACCACATGGTGCTTTTTAATGAAGATCCCTACGTTGCCCAATTCTCGATTTAAACAAAGGCACCTTTGAAAATCTCTAAATCCCACACTGATCAATTTCTACTTAGAAAAAAATCAAAGTGTTATCTGCTGGGTGGTCAGGAGCAGCACCAGGATCTACCACTTTCATGCTTCTCAGGCCAAGCAGGCGACAAGACTGTGGTCAGGATCAGGAAGCAGTTCAAGACTCAGGGCAGGAGAGTGCAGCACTGAAGCCAGGCAGTCTGTGAGGGAATCCCGATTGTGATCACTCCCATGTGGAGTCAGGGCTGCATGAAAAGCCTTCTCGGTACCTACAGGGCCACTGTAGATGAGGAGCTTCCTGTCGCTCAGCAGGACAATGGCTTTGGAGGATAAGATCCTTCTTAGGAAGCAAGATCCATGCTCTTTTAACAAGAGGAAGAGTCAGAGGGAAGAGGGCGAGGAGAATCTTGGGGTCATCCCTCTAATGAGATACACAGGAAAAGAAGGAACAGCTCCGAATTCCTATAGGCCCAGTGGGTTGTTAGAGGTGAGAACTAAGGAAGCTTTAAGTGCCAGGGGGAAGAGGATAGAGCGGAGAATACTTTCACTATTCACAGCCATGACATTCTTCTCCAGGTTTTTGTAGCAATGTAGGTCCAATGTCGTCAGATTTTCAGGTATTTCAAGAGAGTCCAGGAATTCAGATTTGTGTAAAGTCTCTCAATGTTTATCTATTGGTGACTAATTCACTTTCTGTTGTTCTTAAATACTTGCGAGCCAGAACGTTGTCAGTCAAATATACAAGACTGCCGATCAAATGCAGCTTGACGTCTGTCTGATTGAGGCCCCTGAGCTGCAGCAGCAGACTCAAGCCTTGGTTTTACCTCTTTTAATACAGCATCCGGTAAATATAGACTAGAGCCAGACACCAGGCAAGGAGCTACGTAGTTGTGATCTGCCTTCACGTGGCTTGTGACATAGATGGGGAGTTTGGACAATTAAATGATCACGGCTATGTGATGTATGCAAGGACAGGAATTAGCAGGGTCTTATAAAATGGTATAAAATTCAGTCCTAGACAGTCAAGCAAGGCTTCCTGGAAGCAGGGGTCAAGACCAACATGGTCTTGATATCTCAGCAGAAGTTATTCTGTTTTTTGAGATGGAGTTTCACTCTTGTTGCCCAAGCTGGAGTGCAATGGCTCCATCTCGGCTCACTGCAATCTCTGCCTCCCGGGTGTTCAAGCGATTCTCCTTCCTCAGCCTCCCAAGTAGCTGGAATTACAGGTGCCTGCCACCATGCCCAGATAATTTTTTGTATTTTTAGTAGAGATGGGGTTTCACTATGTTGGCCAGGCTGGTCTCCAACTCCTGACCTCAGGCGATCCCTGCCTCAGCCTCCCAAAGTGTATATTTCTTATTTCTATTTTCTTCATACCAAAATACATCCCAAGAAAAGCCAAGCACAAAAATAAAAGTTAAACATTTAAAATTTTTTAAAAACCTTCCATATTGATATATTGATCCACAATTTTTGTGGCAAATTTTAGTTGTCCTGTCTTTAGTGAATACTTGTTTCAACTCCTGAAATTTTATTTCCTGGGTTATCTTTGTAAACTACTAAAGGGTCAAATGTTATGAGATAATTCCACCTCAAGAACAGGAGTTTAGCTTCATTCACTGTGTGGCTCTGGGGGATAACAAGCCAGGACCTCTGGAGAGGAAGTACTTCTTATTCTGACGGGTCACCTGAGACCATTTCTGCCATCACTGTGGAGTTTATATTCACATTGGGCTTAGAAGGCCTCATTCATTTCTGCAGCAAATCTTTTTGGGTGCAAACTGCATTGCTGATAAGGTTACCACACTGACAAAAACGAATCAAGTGAAGGGTAAATTGATTTGAATCTTAACCTAAGCCAAATGTGATAGAAAAAGTTACTTTTGAAAAGATGAAAGAATGTATTGCAAAAGCCAGTAGTGTTCTGATAATGCTTCTCCATGTGCTTAGTAAACATAAGCATGCCTCTCAATTTCAGACTCAATCTATGTTTCCCACACCATTCAGAAGCAAGTGTGGGTTGTGTGTTTTTTCTCCAGAAAATGCTTATTTACAACTTTTTCCCACTTCTGGCAGACAAGTGGGTCAGGGTGTGGTTATTCATTATTTATTTTTTCTTTCTCATTCAGCAAATGTTTACTATTTATTTTCTTTTTCATTCAACAAATATCCAACAGTATTTGCTACTATGAGCCAAAAGCTGAACTTTTAAGTGTATAAACAACATCTAAATCCTAAAAGATTTGGGGGGGGAGGGTGGGAAAAGAATCTCCATAAGTACCCGCTATTCCTGGGGATCAACTGGGGTAGTGGCCGGTGCAAATGAGTCTGCTTAGCAAGCACAGCAAAAAGGGAAGTGAATATCCAGTTCTATTCTCACATGGAAATCCACATGAATTCAATAGCCCTTCATTGAACATCTGTCTACTGGATGTAATGTCCTGTGCAGGGAGCTGGAAGGCCATATAAAGGCTCTTCCCCAGGGAGTTTATAATCTAGGAGAAAAGATAACAACATGTACATAAATAACTAAAATACCAAATACAGAGATATGGGGCCAAAAAGAAACCTAAAATAAAGACCTTTACTTAATAGTTTCAGAGAGGACAGACTTATGCTTGATCATAGAGGATTACAAAAGTCACCAAGGGTCTGGTAGCATTTGTTCTGGGTCTTGGGAATGGCAGGTAGGATTTTAATGGAGGTGGAAGGAAAGCACAATTCTAGAAAGTAAGGAAAGCACGGTGGGGAAGGCAGACATCAGTACTGACTATTATACTGAGACTTGCAGACAAGCCAGGAAACACAAACCAAGACTATTGAGGGCCTGATGAAAATTGTTAGGCAATACAGAATGCAAATATGAATATGAAACAGCTTAGTAACATAAACTAAGCTTTGTTTTAGAATAATTTGACTGCTGTGTACAGAATGTTCTGGAAGCAAGTGATCCAACAGCAGGGAGACCACTTAAAATGATGATGATCATAACTAATATTAAAACAAAGACAGTAATGGCAGCACTTATGTTGCACTTACCAAGGGCCAGGAATTATTTTAAGCATTTTTGCATGTAGTAACATATTGACCCCTCCCATTCATCCGAAAAATAGATACTATTATTATCCCCACTTTACCAATAAGAAAGCTAAAACCAACTTTACATGCAGATGGTCACCCAGCATGGAAGGGCAGAGAGAGGTCATGGACCAGGAAGGCAGGCAGACACTTGCTTCACCTCTCCACTCCGCTCTCTCACGGAGGAGCCAGTTCAACATCTTGGTGAGAAATGATGACAGCCTAAAACTGGGGAGTCACAGCGGGAACGGAGGGGCAGAATTTACACACAGGGACTGGGAACAGAGGGAGTAGACAGAGGAGACCAAGAAGCTCTCACAAAGGTATAAAGTGACATGCCACAGTGTAGAGGATTTCAAAAACAAAGAAATTATTCCAGAGAGTTAAATGGTACTGAAAAGTCAAAGCAGACTAGAATTTTGAAAGAGCTAGTGAACTGAATAAAAGGAATTCCCTGGTGCCTGTTAGGTCAGTAGTTTTAGAACAGGGTTACGGTTATACATTGCAAGCAGTTAAGAGTGGATGAGTAATAAGAAAGATGGGCCATTGGACCAGATGATTCTGTTCAAATTTTCATGGTAAAGAAATAATAAAATCAGAAATAAGAGTATGTAAAATTCTGATGGAGTTAAGTAAATGATACCTTTGCTATTACTACTATTACTATTATTACTGTTATTATTATTGTTATTGCTAGTTATCAAGGTAAACCTCTTTGCAGAGAAGTTAGGTAGAATGAAAATCAGCAGTAAATAGAAGGGAAGAGAAAACACGTTTTGATTATTTGAACAAGTATATGAATATATCTGAATGGGCAGTCTCAATGCTCATTATAAATTACTAGAAATATCCAAGCGGTAAGTACCCTAGAGGGGTGCATTCAGATTCTGGTCTGAATTTTCAAGGATTCACTGTAAGGTTTGGTTTAAGCATCATAAATTCCCGTTTTAGAACGAGACAGATCCCTGTATTCTAATGTTTTTCTGGGTGAATTTGTATCAAGTATTAGATTTTGGTAGTTTGTGGATCATGAAGCAACTTGGACCCTGTAATGGACTGAAGGTTTGTGTCTCTCCAAACCCATAGGTTGAAATTCCAACCCCCAAAAGGATGGCAAAGAAGGTGGGGCTTCTGGGAGGTAATTATGTCATCAGTAATAGTTCATATAAACAGAATTAGAGCCTTTATAAAAGGAACCCCCAAGAGCTCTCTTATTCTCTTTTTAAGAGGGGACATGCGAGAAGGTGGCCGTCTGCAGCCCAGAAGAGAGCCCGCACAGGAACCTGAACATGCTGGGTCCTTGGTCTCAAATTTCCCAGCCCCCAGAACTGTGAAAAATAAATTTATTTGTTATGAGCTACCCACTCTACGGCACTTTGTTATAAGCCAAATTAACTAAGATATACCCTAACATCTGTATAGACAGCCCTTCATAAGGTGCGTCCCACATGACACATGCTGAAATACGTTCACTGGATTGGGCAGACATGTTAGACCAGGTTTGCTGAGGAGAACAACGCCATAAGCAATGTTTCCCCTCACTTCCAAGGGCAACATCAAATTTTCAGCCTCGTTTTAATTTCTGCAGCTGGCACTGCAGCTGAAGGGCCAACAGCATTACAATCATTTCTGACATTTCCTAGTCCTTTATAGCTTACAGCAGGTTTTCTCAGTTGCAACTTTAGCATACCTTATAACAGTTCTCTTATGTAGCCAAGGCAGAGGGTGTGATCCTATATTAGAGAAGTGGAAAACCAGGCTGAGAGATGTATTTCCTTGCTCAAGACCATTCACATAGCAGGTGGGCCAGCATTCACACTCGGACCCAGTGACTCTGAATGCCTTACTCTCTGAAAAAAAAACTCCCTCTAAATACCAGTTCCTTCTCTTTTGAGTAAAAGCAAAACATGCCATCTTGTGATTCAGACTAAGATAATTTCCCATTATTTTTTTTCTGCTCTAACTGTGTTTGACCTCTTAGACATATTTAACCCCACTTTTGGTCAGACTTCAATTATTGAGATTTATATTCAGTTGTTTATGCCAAAGCATTAGCATATCCCAGATTTCACTGGTAACCAGGAAAGCAGTAATTATACCGTTTGCCGAAACAGTAGGTGCCCTCATTATTTATCTCCGTGAAAAAAGTTTGTTTAGATTTTTTCATCCTTCGTGTTTTCTCTTTAGTAAATAGTTATCCAGCTAAATTATTCATCACATCATCAGAGTGCTTCCTGGAGAAAATTCAAAAACATGTTATAACACCCTCAAGAAATGCATGTCAAAGTCTGAATGATTACTAAAGCACAAAAATGAGGCATATCAAGCATTTTGCAGTATGTGAAAGCAAAATAGGCCAGTCTGGGAATGATCTAATATCAGTGTCTCCAGAAAAGGAAGATGGTCACTGCCCCAAGTCTTTTCTTTTTAAAATAAACCAGTTAACACAGAAACTGCCTTTTACATACAAGTGTAGACTCCACAGAGTAAGCAGTCACATGCGAAAACTGCAAGGACACAGGGAGACTAACCTCAAAAATTTATTATCACAGGATCTTATCATCTAGCTCTCATTCATATGTCATACTTTCCTGAGGAATAAATACCCAAGTGTTTCACAATATATGTTGAGTTAAAAAAAAAAAAGAGATGACTGGGAAAAAATCAGGCTAATGCTACAATCATGGCATTTGCACAGATTTTTCAAAGTGTGAAGTAGGATAAATGTATTCTAACGTACCCGAGAGCAGGGCAAATTAGGGAATGCTGAAATAAATAGTTGATCAAAGTAGAATTTTATTAATGATTTCCAATATTTTTCAGATTTTCCTCATTCTTTATCTTCTCAAAAATGAGAATTCCTGTGTGGTTAAATTTATGTCCTAGTCCTTAAGTTAGAAAACATCACACAAATAACAGTTGCTATTAATTGAATGTTTTTATTATGTCAGGTACTTTACTTATATTATTAGCAATTTTTAAAAAATATTGAAAACTAAGTGCCATGTTTCTCTTTTTATAGTTGTAGAAGGTGAATCTCAGAGAAGCAGAATAATCCATTCCAGATGATACTGCTCCTAAGAATAAATCCAATATTTAAATCCATGTGTGTGTGGAATTTTCTCTGTGTCTGCTCTTTTCACCAACATATGTAAGTCTTTTACATCAGGGGTCCCTAACCCTTGGGCCATGGACCTGTATTGGTCTTTGGCCTGTTAGGAATCAGGCTGCACAGCAGGAGGTGAGCTGCTGGTGAGTGAGCAAAGCTTCATCTGTATTTACAGCCACTCTCCATTGCTTGCATTACCACCTGAGCTCCACCTCCTGTCAGATGAGCCACAGCATTAGATTCTCACAGGAGTGAGAACCCTATTGTGAACTACACATGCGAGGGATCTAGGTTATGCTCTCCCTATGGGAATCTAATGCCTCATAATCTGTCACTGCCTCCCATCCCCCACAGATGGAATCCTCTAGTTGCAGGAACACAAGCTCAGGGCTCCCACTGATTCTACATTATGTTGAGTTGTATAATTATTTCATTATATGTTACAATGTAATGATAATATAAACAAAGTGCACAATAAATGTAATGCACTGGCTGGGCGCGGTGGCTCACACCTATAATCCTAGCCCTTTGGGAGGCTGAGGAGGGCAGATTGACTGAGCTCAGGAGTTCGAGACCAGCCTGGGCAACAAGGTGAAACCCCGTCTCTATGAAAATACAAAAAATTAGCCAGGCATGGTGGTGGGCGTCTGTAGTCCCAGCTACTCAGGTGGCTGAAGGAGGAGAATTGCTTGAACCCAGGAGGCGGAAGTTGCAGTGAGCCGAGATCAAGCCACTGCACACCAGCCTGGGTGACAGAGCGAGACTCTGTCTCCAATAAATCAGTCAATCAATAATTATAATGCACTTGAGTTATCCCGAAACCATCCCCCACTCCCAGTACCCCGTGGCCTGTGAAAAAATTGTTACCCACAAAAATGATCCCTGGTGCCAAAATGGTTATGGACCGCTGCTTTACATCATTATACATACTAATAGAACCCTTCTAAAGCAAAATACTTTTGAGAATTCAAAGTAGAGAAGAAAATTCAACAAAATAATTTAGATTGAGAAGACCACCTATTCCATCGTCCTTATTTTTCTGATTAGGCAATGGCACTTCAAAAAGATGAAGTCAACTACCCAAAAATAGTTCCAGAACCTAGGTCTCCAGACTTCTAATTCAATGCTCATTTTGCTCACTCCCTCATCTTTCTAAATTCTAGATTTCTCTTACAATCTACAGAGTTGATGCTATGGTTCTCATAAGTGCACTGAAGAATTTAACTGGTAGATTAAGGTAATAATCTTTTCAAAGTGCTCTGAAATTATCTGAGCTTCAGATAAAACAGCCATAATTAGGTTCCCTGCCAGTCGAACAGCATGAATGCTATTGTCACTGTCCAAGCCATAGGAAAGAGTTACAGGAGAAAGGAAAAAAATTCACAATGGTGTCTTTCTAGACTTTTAGGTAAAATGTCTGTTGATGATTAAAAGAACATAGGATTCTAAATTTCCTTCTCAGATCTCATTAAGCAACTGTCTGCACACCTTCTTTTTTGACTATTAATCTCCTTGAATGGATTCAGAAAAAACATAGCATCATAATTAACATTTAAAAAAATTAGTCTAACAAAAATTTCCAGACAGATCTTTACCTCAAGCAGAAATTTCTCCTATTAAATGCTATCCTTGAAAATATCACTAAATCCTGCACAGCAATTTCTCTCCTTTTCTGTATAATGATATAGCTATTGTACCCAAAAGAAAAGAAATACACATTTTACTTACCATCACAGCTCAGTTAGCAGTTTCCTCCAAGTTAAAAACTTTGTGTAGTAGCTGGAAGTCAAGATCTATGTTTCTTTAAAAAATTAACTATGGGAAAGTTGGAGTAACTTATTTACTTAACCTTTATATAATCAGGACAATTCAGACCGAAAGATAGTTGTTTTCCTTCAGAATATGAATACATTGCTGCAATTTCTTCTAATTTCTAGGGTCACTGTTGCAAAGTGTAAAGTCATTTTGAGTACTAATCATTAGGATTTGACTCAATTTTTATTTCTAAAAACCTTAAATTTTTTTCTTTAACTCTAGTATTATGAATTTTCATAAATATGTGCCTTCAGCTTGTCTTTTTAAAATTTTAAATTGTAGTGGGGCACTTATATTGTAAATTTAAGTCACATTTTCTTTTATTATTTCTTTGATTATGTCTTCTCCATTTTCTGTTTATTTTCTGCTATTAGAGACATTTCTGGTTATCAATAATGATCATGTTTCCAATATGTTTGCATTTACTAGAAGGCTGTTTGATTTTTTGCATATTTTGATTTTTGCATATTTACTAGAAGGCTGTTATATTTTTTACATATACAGTATTTTTACTTCTGGTTTGATTTCATGTTCTGACAACATATCACTTTAACTTTGGAGTGGGTCTCTTTTACATGCAGTAAAAGTTGTATGAAGGAAATATGTGAAGCTCAGCAAAGCCCCTTCAACACAGTGCACAATAAAATTTTGTGGAAGGAAATAAGTATACAATGCTTTCTGTCTGAGAGTTTTGCTTTGTTTGCTTTTCTTAAGGATCAAGTAGGTTCAACCTGAGGCTTAAGCACAAGCCCTAACGGGAAGTCCTTAACATTTTCTGTTCAATAGGGTCAGAATGTAGGTAGGAACTCAGCCAAGGTGTATCAGTGAGAAACAGACTGTGCATTTGCCAGTAGAATTCCCTTTCCAGCAAATCAAAATTTGTAAATAAGGCAGAAGTGGTCAGATGGGTGGAGAATGGGTTCCCTGGCTGAGATGTACAGAAACACAACATTTGGGAAACACATGTACTTCACTTTTTCTTTCTTACTCTCTCTCACACCCCCAACCTCTCTCTCCACCTAATCTCCTCCACAAGAATTCCAAAGTCTTCTTCTACAATACAAGTAATTAGCTCTTCCCCCAATTTTGAATATGCAAACATCTCCAGGTCCCAGCAAAACAATAACTTCAGCTTCTGCACTCCTTAGAAAGAATGTTGTACCTATAAATGACTTTTTTCTTATTGTTTTATAAATCATTTTAAATTGACTACATTTCACTTAGCACATAGTGGTTACTCAGAGAGAAAATACAAGCCCAATAGGTGGGCAAATATCATTGCCTGTTCTATTTACAGAAATGTTCTTTGTCCCTAATACATTTTCTGGTCCTTGATGGGTACTCAATGAAAATATTCCTGAAACTGCAGGTTTCTAACTTTCCTGGAGACATAATTTAGACACCATCTTTTGCAAAGGATATTCACCTTAAATAATTTAGAATTTTATGACAAGAAAATTCCAGACATAGAAAACAAACAAAACTGGGGGCATCCACAATTGAAGTTGGATTACATTTCTGAGTAATCCAGTAAAATATCACTTGTATTGCACATGTTCTAGTTTGTCATATCCCACTGTTAGGAAAGGCTTACAACAAATTATTTTAAAAGAATATCATTCACCATATAAATGTTGTACAGTTTTTCCCAGATAAAAATATTTTCCTTATTGGAAAAAAAAAAGAGCTTATTGTTTCTTAGAAGAAACATGTTAATATAAACTGTATCAACCGGGTATGTGCTGTGAATTTACATCAAGTAATCTTCAGTTTGGTGGGTCTCTAACTGTCTCAGAGTCATATGGTGAGAAAGATCCTTCCAGTCCACTCCAGGAAATGCTACTGAGCGGCTGTCTGTTGCTTTACACAGATGGTAATTGACAAATATGTATATTGTGAAGACTTCGCGATGTACTTCCAAAAGAAAAGTGATTCTTTAATGCCAAAATATTCCATTCTTGTATTGTAAGTCACTGGGGGAATTTAACCTCCATTACTTCATATAATTAGTTTGACACTGACATAATTAGTAACCACCACAAAAGAACAAAGATTACAAGATCACTGTAAATAAAGGCCAATTATTTTACTTCTCTAAAGAAATACGGACTTACCCCTTTTGCCATTAGTCACAGGCAGACAATTTAAAATGTATTACGTGCTAAACTAGCTATTAATAAAACAAACAAGGTGTCTTCCTTATGAGTAATGTTTAGCTTAGTTGTCCTTAATGTAAGAATCTGGGAATGGTGATGGAGGACAGAAGGAAAAATTAAAAAAATAAACAGCTGAGGGCCCAGTTAAGCTAGGCACAAAAGATACCCCTAGCATACTGTCAGATATAGACATTTTACTGATAAGGACACAAGTTTAGAATTGTAATTCAGCTAGATTCTCAAAGTAGGAAATGTCAGAGCTGAAATTTGATCTTCTGTGTGGCAAACTCTCCTATACACTACTGCTCCCCTCTCAATTATGATAAAGAAATTGTCTTTTAGGGATATTTTTATACATTTTATCATTTAGATGCCATCTATAATTCAAATGCAATGTTGTCTTTTTGCAAGTTTTTGTCCTCACACCTTAAAGTATATCACTTCTCTAATGTTCATAGAAAAGTATAAATTATTCTAGCTCAGCAAATCAGCAGGTTTCTTATTTTCTCCCAAAAACTCAAGGAATTTCATTTCCAAAATGTGTGTACCCTTAAAAAGAACCTTTCCTCTTGCAGTTTGTCTCCACAGCATTTGATTAACAAAGTTACAAAATTATAAGAATAAAAGATTGTAACAGGGTTTTTTAAAAAAAATCTTAGAGGCTTCTACTTGCCTATGTCATAATGTTGTCAAAAATAAAATGACCTCTACAAAATTGGAGCATTGAGCAAATGAGGGAGAAGAAAACTCAACCAATAAGAATATTATTAATAAAAACTGATAGAAGTCTTCTCTAAACACACTTGTATCAACGTTCATAAAGAAAGATCTAATGCCATTCCATTTGACTGAAATCCAAATCTATTGAACTTTCAGACAAAGTAAATAGCCTATTTATTCTGGAATGAACTACATAATCAACTAAGCATTTCACTTGAGGCCATCTTCTTCCACTAGATTATCCCCTGAAATAGCATCAGACATTTCTCTGTGGACACGCGAGTGACTGACTGAAAAGTCTTTTTCCCCTAATGGAATTAGGAACCATTTCGGACTCTTCATCTTCCCTTCAGTTCTAGCTCATACTTCAAAAATTCCATTCTTCCAAAATTCTTAAGCAATCATCATTTAGTGGAAAATAATTCTATTAAAATCATATAGTGCTGTAATAAAACAAGCATTTTATATGTATCTGAAATCTACACTTTCGTCTTCATATTTGGAAAAGAAATAAAAGTCTGTTAATGATTATTTTTTGTTTCAAATGCATATAATTTACCAATTCAAATAAATTATCTTTAATAGAGAATTTCCCTTTAATTTCAGTTTTCCATTTAAACTGATAAAATCATATAATATTATATCGATAGTGGTATATTAATTGCTGGGGGAAAAAAGAGTTATTCTTTCTTGAACCATTCAATGTAAAATCCTATGTCATGTCAGTTCCAACGAGAACTCTAGGCTAAAGCAGAAAAAACAAAAGGAAATATGCCTTTACAGACTCACACAAATAGGAAAAACTTTTTTGATCAGATTCAAAACAGACCTAAAATATGACTTGCACTTAGTTAAAAAAAATGCCAGTACTCTCTATTATGGGAAAGGCATTATAATATTAAGAGTCACTTTTCTTTCCCTAGAAGTTAAAAATAAGTTTCTTTTTGTGAATACAATACAAAAATATTTAAACTATTTCATTGCTTAATAGATCATGTTATAAATACTGGCTCACACTATATATCAAAATAAAACTGGAACTAAGCTAACAGCAGATACGAAGGTGGAATAAAAATCAAAATCTAAGATGTAAACCTATAGATATAAGAAAAAATCATGAGAAAATATCTTTATGACTTGGAGGAAGTAAAGAACTTTTAATGCAAAGGCAGCAAAAAATAAGCAAAAAAACTCATAGATTACAGACTGAGGAAGGATATTTGTAATATTTAAGACTGACAAACTAATAATGCTAACAGGTAAACAAAGAGGTGCTTAAATCAATTGGTAATCAGATAAATTAAAACAACAATAAATATCATTTACACCAATTAAATTGGCAAAAAAATTGGTTGTAAAGACACAGAAAAATCTTTAGATAACATGGTGTAACCTGGCGGGGCGCAGTGGCTCATGCCTGTAATCCCAGCACTTTGGGAGACCAAGGCGGCCGGATCACCTGAGGTCAGGAATTTGAGACCAGTCTGGCCAACATGGCAGAACCTCATCTCTACTAAAAATACAAAAATTTTCCAGGCGTGGTGGCACATGCCTAAGGTCCTGCCTGGGTAACAGGGCAAGACCCCCATCTCAAAAAAAAATATATATATATATACATATATATGTGTATGTGTGTGTATGTGTATATATATGTATGTATGTATATATATATATATATACACATAGAAGTTAAAAATAAGTTTATTTTTGTGAATACAATACAAAAATATTTAAACTATTTAATTGTTTAATAGATCATATTATAAATACTGGCTCACACTATATATCAAAATAAAACGGGAACTAAGCTAACAGCAGATACGAAGGTGGAATAAAAATCTAAATCTAAGATGTAAACCTATAGATATAAGAAAAAACTATGAGAAAATATCTTTATGACTTGGAGGAAGCAAAGAACTTTTAAAGCAAAGGCAGCAAAAAGTACATATATTATATAAATATTATATATATATATATATATATATATATATATATGGTGTAACCTAAAAATAATGCACTAAAAATAAGTGACATAGGCCTTTTAGCTGCAGAGTAATTTATGATGGTAGAAGGTTAGAAGAAAACCAGTTTTCCATTACTGGAAAGAATCATGCAGCAATGAGAAGTGACAGATTATATAGCTCACACAACAATGTGAGCTGAAAAATAGAATGTTTAATCAAAAAAGTGGAAACTAGCATCAAGTAAATAAAAAATGCATGTAAGAAGACACACAAATCCAAATGTACACATTATATAAATTAGAATGGTTGTCTCAAGGTGGTAGGGGAAAGGGAATGGAGAATGGGGAAAAGGGTTGGGGGAGAGAAAGAAAAAGAACTGGATGATGCAAAAAGTCAGAAGGCAATCAGCAATGAAAAGAACTTGAATTTTGATGTTTAAGAAACTTGCAATCAAATCCTTACACTCACTTACTACCAATGTGACTTTGAACAAGGGACTTTTCTGTATGACTTTTTCCCCACTGGCAAAATTGAGATAATAGTTGTCACCTCATGGATGATGATTAAATGAGTAAAAACTTGATATTTTACATACTCAATAAGGACTTTTTTTTCTTTTTAAGCTTTTTTAGAACAGGCATTTATACGTGCCTCTGTTATAGGATTGTTATACTTATTGATGCTTAGAATGTAGTCTGAATTCGAGTTTCTTTTGCTGAATTCTAAAATGGGAAAACAACACTACAAAAGGAATATTCACGAGCTATGAACAAATTCAGGCTTTGTAAAGGCATTTTATAATTCCAAATAAAATCGAAATCCTTGTTTTGTATATTGTTCTGAGATATGAAGCTAAAGTAGAATATTAACTTTAAGATTGCTACCAATATAGTAAAATCAGTATCTTCAAATTTAAGATTACAGAGAAACACTGAGATTGCTGAAAGATATCTTAAAATGTTTCTTTTACCAACTGTAACCTGAAACCAATACTTTTGAAATTTAAATTTAAATTTAATTAAAATGTTAAAATTAAAATGTTAAAATTAAATTTTGAAATTTAAATTAAATTTCTTTGAAATTTAAATGTTTGAAAATTAAAATGTTAAAGAGTGAAGCAACAAAATGCTCTTACTTTGTCTTGTTACTAGATTTGGAAAAAGCATCATTCTGAAAGGGACTTATCTTCTTAGAGTAAAAGTCACGTAAGAACCTCCGTTCGTATTTCAAATCATTGGTATATTCACAGTCTTCTTAGGAAATATACATTTCTATTTACAGGCCAGAATTTCAGCCAGCCATTTATACTCAGAGGAAAATATGCTGGGGAGAGGTAAATTTGCCTAAAATCATTGTTGATTGATTGAATGATTGATTCATTCAAGAATAATATATTAAGCACTACTCCATAGCAAAAAAAAAATGCACTAGGTCTGAGCATAGATGAATGAATGAATGAAGTAGACATAGTTCAGCCTTCACAGAGTATACAAAGTAATAGGAATGTCAAACAAAAATAAGTAAATGATTGCTATCTATCTATCTATAAAATTACAAATTGTTGTAAGAATAAGCAGAAAAACAGGATTCTAAGAAAAGAAATGACAAAAAGAATGGAGTATTCATAGAGATCTCCAACAGTATAATTTTAACTGACACCTGATGGATACAAAGAATGACCTTTGCAAAGAGAGGCAGAAAGATTTACAAGGAGGAGGCATAAAATGTTCAAAAGTGCTGAGGCAGAAAATAATTTGGTCTTTAAAGCTACTGACATCAGTTCATGGGACCTGGAGCCTGGTATACTGTGAACAAACTCCAAGATACGCAATTAATTTAGAGGCATCTCCATGACAGCCTGTAGACCACTGCATAGGGATCTGATATTATGTCAATCTTCATGAGAAATCATTAGGAGTTTTCGAAAAGACATTGTCTGATATATGTGTTTAAGAGTTCTAGTTTTTTCAGGCCAGGTGCGGTGGCTCACGCCTGTAATCTCAGTACTTTGGGAGGCCGAGATGGGCGGATCACGAGGTCAGGAGATCCAGACCATCCTGGCTAACACGGTGAAACCCCATCTCTACTAAAAATACAAAAAACTAGCTGGGCGTTGTGGTGGGCGTCTGTAGTCCCAGCTACTCAAGAGGCTGAGGCAAGAGAATGGCATGAACCTGGGAGGCGGAGCTTGCAGTGAGCAGAGATCTCGCCACTGCACTCCAGCCTGGGCGACAGAGCGAGCTCTGTCTCAGAAAAAAAAAAAAAAAAAAGAGTTCTAGTTTTCATATGGAGAAGGAGGTAGAGGGAGGCCAGGATGAAGATTTTTCAATCAGACCAGGGAAAATAAAATCATGGTTTGAGTTAAACAGATGACTGAGAAACTAAGTGAGAAGTGGACGGAGTAAAGATATATTTCCGAGGCCTTTAGGATGCAGGAAACAGCAGTAATGACTCAGAGTTCTGGCTTCCACACTGTGGCAGATTGTAATGCAATGTACGAGGATGGCAAAGACTGAATGAGGGGATCTGAAATCACAGGGAGCAGGAAATTTAAAGAAGCACCCTGGCTTTCACACCCCTGGAGACTACAATTCAGGTAACTGAGAAGCAGGGCTTCCCTCAGCAGTTTGGAGTGGAAGTCGCAGGCCTTGTGAACAAAGCTGACCTCTACTGACCACTTACAGTGAGTTATGGGCTATGCCAGCTCCTTCCAGTTGTGCTTCCTATCTCATTTACTCCTACTACAGTCCTGGAAGGTGGCTGTGATTAGCTACATTTAAAAGATGAGGAAATTAAAGGTCATCTTTGTATCTTGTTCAAAGTCCCTCGATAAATGACAGAGTTAGGATTCTAACGACTGACTGTAAAAGTACAGTGTCCAAACCTATCCTCAATTTAATGATTAGAAACAGTGGACACAGGACACCAGTGAGAGTGAGGGGTGTGTGTGTGTGTGTCTGTGTGTGTGTCTGGCAGGGATGGGGCATGCTAAATAATGTTCATCGTAGATCCAGTTCTACTGTCATCTACGAAAAGCAAGGAGGCAAGTCTCTATTAATATAGAGGCATAATGCGGACTCATTCATGGATGATAAAACGTCTACCAAGTGACACACACTGGACAAGTTTCCAGGTCAGCAAAAGAGGCAGAATCCCTACTAGTATGCAGCTCAGAGCCTAGCAATCCGTCATTCTCAAAATACAATTTTCTTTACACAATGCCACACCAGTAGGCTAGATTAGCCATGCACACGTATGATTCACATACAAGGTCAAAATGCTGTGTGCTACGGGAGATAAAGCACCAGGTGAGATAGCGCTCTATGAGAGATAAAGTGCTAGGGTGGCAAAACAATATAGGCCTTAAGAGCAGTGGGAGATTACTTGAGATGGAAAGGTCACAAAAAGCTTTCTTTATCGATTAAGTAAATGCCTGGAACATAATAGGGTCTGAACTAAATGATATTGGAAGATGTAAACAAAATCCAATTTTCCCTGAAATTAATTAATAATGTATAAATAGAGATGTTAGAAAAATAGTTAAACTGTTCTAACACTGTATCTAAGGCTAGAATAAAGAAGATCATACTCTAGTCCAGACGTTGGCAAACTTTTCCTGTAAAGGGGCAGATAGTAAGTTATTTTTCAGCTTTGTGAACTCCACCATCAATATCCATCAACTCAGTACTAATATTTTTGCAGGAAGGCAGTCATGAATGATACGTACATGAATGGGTGCAGCTGTGTTCCAAAAAATTTGTTGCTTACAAAAACAAGTGGCAGGCTGGATCTGGCCTTCAGGCCATCGCTGGCCAACCCCTGCCCTAGTCTCATTGCTCTCCAAATTTAATAGAATTATCTGTCACTGAAGTTGCTGGGAATGCAAGGAAGACACTGAGCCTAATTAGGATATGTCACACACAAAAATTATTGGAGAGAGCAGTTGTAAGTTGAGACTAAAATGAAGCCCCTTCTCTTGAGTGTTTCTGCCAAAATAAGAAATATAAACACATCCCGATTACAGAGTAACAAGGCAAGCATGGCTGAAGGAAGAAAATTATCAGTGGAGACCCACTGCATAACATGGTCACAACCACGGAAGGTAAGGTGAAGTGGAGACAGCCTTGTCAGCCAGCCTTCTCAGTTCTCTTTCCAGCCTCTCCTGACTTGACTTGGTATAAAGATCTTAGTGAGCTGAAGCCACTAATAGAAGTCCAAATCCCAGTTAACTTTTATGATGCTGTCCCTGCTGTAGCTCTCTCTCATTTTTCTCTTTAATGTTTTGTTAATAATGATTACTGTATTTTGAATAAAATATTGTAACACATTGAACTTAAATCATTCATTCAACAATTATTTATTGGGTATGTCCTGTATGTGCCTACCCTTGAGTGCCTATAATGTTATTACTCTGTGATGGAACTGGAGATCTGATGGTGAGAAAACCATTCATATTATCCCTACTCTCCTGGAACATAACGTCCAGATGACCAAATACAAAATAAGGTCACAAGTAAATGTAATTGCAACTGTGATCAGCTGCTTTGAAGGAAACAGACAAACTGCTGAAATGGAAAATACCATAGGAAGGGAATAATTTAGACAGAGTAGACAGAGACAGTTTTTCTATGGAGATCTTTATTTAATTAAATTTCCTTTGAATCAAGACCAGGAACATGTTCCAGAAACTGATAAAAGACCACTGGTATTGGAGTGTAGTGAGTTGGGGAAGAAAGAAGAGTGAAAAAAAAATATGTTGGAAAAACCAGAGAAGAGAACAGGTTTATGCTGGGAAGGCATTTGGACCCTGGTAAGGTTTGCATGTTTCATCTTGAATACAGCTAGAAATCAATGAGAACGGTTTTGAGCTGGGGAGTGATGTCATTTGTTTTACCAATATTAATCAAAAATGGTTTGTAGAGCAGCTAGGAGTATAAATGTGGAGAATATGATGGGGGGGTACTGTGACAGAAAAGGGGTAAGATGAAAGTGGCTTGCTTGGTGCAGGGTGGTAGCGGCAGTGGCAGCAGAAGTATAGGGAAGTTGCTGAATTTGAGATTTATGTTGAAGGAAGAACCAAATTTTGTGGATGAGTAGATGGTTAAAAGGTTCTTAAGTGTGGGTGTAAGTAGGTGGTTGTGGGATAGGAAGGGAAGGGTAATGGAATTAAAGAAGCCAGTGGTCTCTGGTTTGACCTCCTGGTTGGCTGATGGTGCCATTTATCTTGAAAGGGAAGATTGGGGGAGAAGCAAGAGTGGGGAGGAGAACCAAGACGTATGTTTTGGACATACTTGAAAATTCATGGGGCAAAGAGGCAGTTAGATACACAAGAGTGAATCTCAGGCAAGTCATTAGAAGATAGATGGCATTTTAGGCTACTGGATTGAAAGTCATGATAGGAAGAAACTGAGGGAAAAGAAGGCCCAGAACAAGGTTGTATTGTAGATAAATGTATATTTAAATTTTCTGTACCTTGTGATGTTTTGATATCTTAGAAAATCTTTCTAACTGGGGAAGAGATCGCCTTTGCCTGAGGATAGCCAATTCTTTTTTTGTTTTTTTTTTGTTTTGTTTTTGAGATGGAGTCTCGCTCTGTCGCCCAGGCTGGAGTGCAGTGGCGCCATCTCGGGTCATGGGCAAGCTCCGCCTCCCGGGTTCACACCATTCTCCTGTTTCAGCCTCCCGATTAGCTGGGACTACAGGTGCCCGCCCCCATGCCCGGCTAATTTTTTAGATGGGGTTTCACCGTGTTAGCCAGGATGGTCTCCATCTCCTGACCTCGTGGTCCGCCCGCCTCGGCCTCCCAAAATGCTGGGATTACAGGCGTGAGCCACTGC
Organism: Pongo pygmaeus; assembly: GCF_028885625.2. NCBI lineage: Eukaryota > Metazoa > Chordata > Mammalia > Primates > Hominidae > Pongo > Pongo pygmaeus. The sequence continues at coordinate 60,338,818 of NC_072381.2, forward strand.
GCACGTCCGCCAATTCTTAAGATAGGAAAGGGACCAGCCTGAAGCATGCAAACTAGCCAACCCAGAGCCACATTTCCTCTACCTTGCCCATATACCGTGGAAACAATATTCTTCTGTCTTAAGCAACCCAGGGCCAGGTACCAGGCAACTAGAGAACACCAATGTTTCCCAAATTCTGGAGAAATTATTCAAAGTAGTCCTAAACTGTTCATCCTATCCTGCCTTACCCTTCTCTCAGAAACCCCAATAAAGGCCATGCCTTACAACTTACCTTGCTCCTGTTTCTGCCTCCTGACCACTCTGGTCTTCCCCATGTTGCCATGTATGGCATGCCTCCTGTCTCTAGGACCTGTGAGTAAAAAATACTTTATTTTCTCGAGTCTCTCCTGTGTCTCCTCTTGTAGCCCCATCTGGCCAATTGTCTCATAAATGCATACAAAACAAAATGTCTGAGAAATAATAATATTTATAGATTCAGCAAAAGGGAAAAACAATGAAAGTCTGTATTAGTAACCAGAAAAAAGGTCAGAAGTCTGAGGTACCTGAGAGAAGACAGAAAAATGAGATCTGGAATTTGAGGAGCGCCTGTTAGGAGAAGAGCCATCTTTACTGTAAGCACAAGCAACACAGAGGGAATGGGGATGTCAGGAGGGTATCCCAAGGACAACATATAGGATTTTGTCACATTTTTCCTCCAAAGATCACAGAAAACTTGTGATCCATATCCACTATGTTTTGTTCCAAGTCTCTGATAAGTAAGTCATCCAACCCATGTTAAAACAGGCTGGATTCTTGCATCATAAGACGTAATTTATATTTTTATAAGATCCTTTTAGCTGCTTCCACCAAAGTCCCTTTCCCCCTGCATACACTGGAGCTTATCTTGCATATTCTATTTATTATGATATATAAGGTGTGTTTTCCCTGCTGGACGTACCCTCCCAACCAACTGAACATCTGATTCTCTACAAAACTGAGAGACCTACCATAGTAATTTGCAAACAGGCCTTCAAATTTATAATACTTGCTCTTAGTCCTATGCTTAGAGTTTCAGTTCATGTAGGAGTCAGTGAAGACTAAGTGTGAATAGCCAAAAACTTGAAAGATAAAGTTGAAAGCAGTTTCTTAAAGATATTTTTTAAATGTTCTTAATTCAGAAACCATTAATCCAATTTAAGAGAAAACTGTTTAACTAAAAATTTTAGAGAATTTATGAAGACATATCTTTAATGGAGAAAAACACAATGATATGTAACATTTTGAAATCAATCATGTTTTAGTGGTCTTCTATTTGCTTACTAATTTTTACTAATAGTTTTCACACACTGAATTATGTTTCCTGCAACTAATATGTTTTCTTCTCTTTTGCCCTGAAATTTCTGTAGATTTTCCACTATGGAATGTGAGTCTATGTTATGTGATGCATAGATATCCATTCCTATTGATTTCTTGTGGAAATGACTTTCTTATTAAAATTTGATAACTAATGCCCTTATTAATATGGTAGATATTTTCAGAATTAGTTATATTGTGTTTTGGTATGCCTCATGATAATACTAGGTTTTTTTTTCCCAATATTTCACTTTGTTCTTTTTGTGCCTATTTGTGTTACTATTAATAATCTGAAGGTCTCATGTTTTTCTATTACCTTTTTTGTTACCTTTTAAATACAATGTGATATATTTTTTATTTCTTATTTTTTTGAAATGGAGTCTCACTCTTGTCACCCAGCCTGGAGTGCAATGGCACGATCACGGCTCACTGCAACCTCTGCTTCCTGGGTTAAAGTGATTCTCCTGCCTCAGCCTCATGAACAGATGGGATTACAGGCACCTGCCACCATGCCTAGCTAATTTTTGTATTTTTAGTAGAGACGGAGTTTCACCATATTGGCTAAGCTGCTCTCAAACTCCTGACCTTAGGTGGTCCACCCTCCTCGGCCTCCCGAAGTCCTGGGATTACAGGCATGAACCACTGTGCCTGGCCAATATAATATTTTTAATCCTACATTTCTTTATTATCTACTGACCATTCACTGTAATACTGACAAAATTTATACCTCCACTTACTCTCCAATCACTTATCTTACTGCATTATCTAATTTTAATTGTTTACACACTTTTACTACATTTTTATGCCTTTGCATGTTTATGCTGTTATTTAATAAATCACCGTTAAGTGGCATTTTTTTGCCTTCAGCTATAAAAGATGAAGAATTCACCATATGTATCCTACCTCTCACCTTCTCTTCCACTTTTCATCCTAAATTGTATCAGATAAATTATTTCAATGTTATTATTCTTTGTAACATTTTCATTCTGTTCTGTAAACATAATTCTCAGAAATATTTTTACTTATTAATGCAGATAGAAATATTTAATATTTTCAACATATTTAATGTTTATCAGCAGCTCTTTTGCTGTAATTCCTCTACTGATTTTCATTGTAAGACTATTTTTAAAGGAATCTGGCAACTAGAGTCTGAGCAGTATTACATGTTGAAAACTGTTTGTCAGTTGCCTTACTTTACAAGATACATTGACTGAGTTTAGGAATATGAGTTACACTGCCTTTTCCTGAAAACACTGGAGAGGCATTGACCTGTTCTTTTCCTAATGTGGAATGTTACTGAGAGGAATTCCGAGGTCACCCTTTGTTTAGGACCTGATATCCTTTCAGACTTCCCAAAAGATTCCCTGTTCTAGTTGGCCTTCTATATTGGTGGTTTCTGAATACATACCCCAAAGAACTTGAGCATCAGTGAATTCTGGTATCTTCTGGGAGCCCTGGAACTAATCTCTTGAAGATACCAAGGGATGACTGTGTTTTAAAATGCAAGTGGATTAGGATATTGATGGTGATCATTTTGCATAATTTTTTTCATAATGTTGGGCTTCCAACAAAAGATTAAAAGTCAAAAATGTTTATTCTCAAAACTTCTTCACATCTGGAAAAAGTAACTTTAAACATTTTTTTTCTCCATATATTCATTTCTCCTTTTCAGGCACACCACTTATGTGTATGCTGAACTTTTCTTTTTTCTGTTTGGATTTTCTAACAAATTATTTTCATCTACCCTAACAATTGTTTTAACTCATTGTTAATTTATTTTGTTTCATTTTTTCACTGTTCATATGTGTTTTTATATTTTCAGTTTCTATTCTCCTTTAGGTTATTTCCAATGTAACTTTAGATGTAACATTCTTTTCTACTATTCTTTCCTATACTTAATATGGTTTGCCTGTGTCCTCAACTAAAATCTCATCTTGAATTGTAATCCTCATGGGAGGTGGTTAGATCATGGGGGCAGTTTCCCCCATGTTGTGCTTGTGATACTGAGTGAGTTCTCACAAGATCTGATGGTTTTATAAGGGGTTTTTCCCCACTTCGCTCTGCACTTCTCTCTCCTGCTGCCATGTGAAAAAGGACATGGTTGTTTCCTCTTCTGCCATGATTGTAAGTTTCCTGAGGCCTCCCCAGCAATGCAGAACTGTGAGTCAATTAAACCTCTTTCCTTTATAAATTACCCAGTCTTGGGCAGTTCTTTATAGCAGCATGAGAACAAACTAATATACTAATTTTCTTGTTTTATCTGCTTAAGAGTCATTGTCTTCTATTCCCTTGCTATATTTCTTCCTGAATTTGTTTCCCAAATGTCTGCTTTGAGACATTATTTCAAAGGAGTTATTGTTTTGTTAATGTCTATTGCTTAATTTAGTAATACATTTGGGAGTTAATTTCATTTTCTCCATGACAGAATTTTTCTGGTGAATATTTTTCAACTGCTTTCTATTCTAATTATTTTAATACCTTGGTATTTATGCTGCAGTGGTGCCTTTTACACATGGTGAGTCTTCATAGACTATATGCTGGTAATTTATCTTTGAATATAGTGAGTATTTGGAACTATGGGAGTAGGGTCAGAGTGGGATATAGCACAACAGTAATTGTCAGAGGCTGACCATGAAATGCATTAAAGTGTATTCCTATGTCTAGTTTAGCCTTTAATTCTCCCCAGGTGAGAGAGAGATGTCACTCAGGACTGCTTCTGAAGGAGTTTCCCTTGTGGCTTGCTCCACTGTCTGACTCCTTTCATACAAGTGGTAAGTCCCAATGTCTCCTGACTCAGCCTCCGACCCTCCAGTTGCTTCACCACGTTCAGTGGCTTCCAGGCATGCACTTGCCACAGAGTGCATTGTTGCAAATAAGAGATGGTTTTCTCAGAAGGGCATACCATCTACTTCTGAAACAGCATACTGGGCTCTGGAGCCTTTCTTCCTATATTTGGCCGAAGATTCTTTTCAATAAAAGTTGAATTTCCTTCTAGTTATTTTAAATTAATTTTCATGAGGAAAGGGGGCTGTATCATCATTACCATTTTAAGTCCAAAAGTCTTTTATAGTTCAAAAATATTTCATATCTACAAATTAATTTGTCCTTACACCATATCCAATTACATTCAATGTGGTAACTAATACTATCCCCAGTTAAAAAAAATGAAAAAAGTCCTGGGAAGCTATGTGGTTTATCCATGGCCACACAGCAAATCAATATCATATTTGAATGAAGAATTATGTGCTTTCTCTTCTAGGTTAAGTTTTATTACCACTAAAAACATGACCACAATGTGATTTAGTTATTTTTCTCCTAGAAATTTATCATAATGCTGTATCCCTAATGAGGGGTACAATATGTCAGCAATTAATCTGTGACTCACATTTACAAAAAGCCCCAAATTTGAACTTGAATTCAACTCTACAACACCCACATAAATTTATGTTTATAAATACTCATACTATCTTGTGAATCACTCACTCCTATTGTATTGTATTTTGTGTCATAGCATTTAATTTTTAAATCTTTTTAAAAATTGCATTCATAAATTAGAAGTGTCACAGGTCTCTCTATGGGGTCTGGGTTTTGACCTTTTCCTACAGTTATGTGAGGAAGGCCCTGTTGATATTCTCATCTGAATATACAACTAGGGGCCTCTGAAACATCAGGGACCATCAATAGGTACACTATCATGCAGGTGATCTCTGCTCTAAAAAGTGAAATGATGAGTGGAACTTTGGAGTTGAGGGTCAGACTTGAGGAAACTTAAATTAAGTGGTAAGTCCCTTGAAGTGAAATGGAAAATGAAGGCTTCCCCTAACACCAGAGCCTCGGGGAATAATTCACAAAGGAAAGTAATGAGATGTTCTAGAAAGACAAGAAGTGACAGAGAAGTGGAAAGGGTAAAAGGCCTACCAGTCTATCTTGGAGTAATATTTCCTACAATGTCATCTGCCAACACCATGTTTTTTATATTCAAGAAAAGCATTTTATTTAAAAATCATTTATTGAAACTTCTCCACTTTCACTATTCTCTTTCATTATAAAAATCATTCCCAGAGTTTGCCAACACCATTTATTGTTTCTAATCAAAACAATGACAAAGCAATATTCAGATGGAAGCATCAGTGTACCACCTCAAATACAATTTCATATCTCTTCTTTGTCATGAGATGAAATTAGATATAAGGTAAAAAGATAAGCAAGTTAAAAAAGAAAAACCCTTTAAGTCTTTTCCCTTAATCAAGCCCAGCATCAAGTTCAAAATCAATAAATGATACAATAAAATAATAATAATAATAGTGAGCCAGTTGCCCAGTGCAAGGGTGTGTCAGTTTTCAGGAGCTTAGTAAGTATTCCTGCAATGAGACTCTATAAAGACAGAGAAAGCCCAACAGCCACAGTAGAATGAATGGTTCCAAATTTAAAGTCATTAATGCAAGATCCAGTATGTGGAAAGAGGAAAAAGCAGTAGTGATGATGAACTGAAGCGCTCCTGCACTTACCAAGATACAAACAGCCCAAGTACAAGCTGCAGTGGGTGGAAATGAGGAAGAAGAATAGGAAAAGATGACCTTCTCATGTCTGGACCATGAGAGAGCTGACAAAGGAGACAGACATGAACGTGTCATACATACCGCCAACATGTGACTCTTAGTGGATTCACAAGAAGGCAAGCAATATGTTATAGCACATATACAGAAAAGACAAGACAAATTTCCTATCTTGAAAAGAGACTTGGCTCCACATTTGTCAATTGAGAGTTTCTGGGAAATGTGTTTCAAAGTTTTCCCAATAATAACAACAGTGATGACGACAATTATTGAGCACTGAATAGGTGTGAAAACCATCCTGGAAGTATAGAGACTATGAGTCCAATAGATGGGGAATTTGAATCTGGACAACTAACTGTGAGACTTTGGCCAAATTACATGAGCAATTTGAATCTCAGTTTCCTAGTTATAAATGGAGATAAATAACAACTACTTCATAGAGTGGTTAGCATTAAATACAAAGATGGATTCAAACATATAGCATGCACAATGCCTGAAGTGTGTTAAGAACCCAGTCAATAGTTGCTATCATATGACCTGCTAATAATTATCCTCACAATTCTAGGATATAAGGGCTAGCATTATTTTTAATATAATAAACAAAAACTTAGGGTTCACAGAGGTTTAGTACCTTGTCAGTGTTCAAATAGCTAATAGGTACAGAAGGAGGCTTCAAATCAAAATCTCACACGGACTCTAAAAACAGCATTGGAGGGTGTGCCTCCAGAAAATGCCTTTCTGCACTTCTAAAATGTTGGCTTAGCTATACCTGCTTTTCTGAGATGTGTTTCAGAACTGCAAGGAGTCCTACACATGATCAAATGTCCCCAGCTTCTAGAAGTTCCTTCAGGGAACTTCTAGTCTAGGAGAAGACAGCCAATAATCACATAACTGCTCTAATCAAATATTTCACCAAAATGAAGTATTAGCTACCTCCTAGAATCCAGGCTCTGTTGTAAGTGCTGAGGATATGGCAATGACATAAATGCCTAAACTCTGCAGTGTTAGTGCTCACATTCTTGTAAATAAATACACAATTGTCCCTGCATGGAGGCCAGGCACTCTAGAATATTAGGGGACCTTATTCTCATGTGGTGGTATCCCTGGATAGATGACACAACTGGCTTTTCTGATGCTTTTTCATACTTTGGCCCAGAATCCTGCAACACTTTCTGTCATGATAAAACAGAGGTTACATAGAAAAGGAAACGGACTCACTTTGTATCTCTTACAGGTTGTGTTCCGGCCAAAAAATAATAGTTGTGCCTATAGCCCTAAGGTGCTGCTTTCTGGAAGTGCCTGAACTCTGGTTCCTTTTCCTTGGTATTCCTGCCCTCCTGCTAGTTGACTACATTTATAAGAGAAAAGAATACCAAGAAATTAGGCAGAAGACGTGGAGTGTGTGTCTGTGAAGTGTGTGCCTGTATATGTTAGTGGGGCATCCAGAAGAACATGGGTGGTGTGTGTGTGTGTGTGTGTGTGTGTGTGTGTGTGTGTGTGTGTGTATTTGGGGTGGTTGCTGGAATATTACTACACTGCATTCTGAGTGCACAAAGGCAGAAAAACCGTAGGAGTATATTTAGGAGGAAATCAATTTTTCCCATTGTTCAAAATGTTCAGTTCTGATTCTCTCCAACTGAGTTGATAGGCCAGGGGGAAAAGCGGCCAAGGTGAAACAGAAGTGAGTTAGTAAATGCCCACCAGGAATAGCAATTGGCCTGGAGTTGTAGAAAAGCTTCTTCCAAATACAGATCTAGGGTGCAGACTATTACCTATATGAACAGACAGCCTGTCTTGTGATATGTTTTTTTGAGAAATTAAGTACTCTGATACATTCAAAGTAACACACACACCCTGAGATTATCTCAGCTTCATCCATGTTCTAGACCCTTGGTTGGCTCTCTGGCATTCCAGCTGCAGCTGCTGGGGCTGGCTGCAGGCACGTCTGACTGTTCTCCCCTTTGGAGTAGACAGGGCTGTTCTGGCTGTCCCATGCATTGTCTTTCAATAAAGAATCTACACTGAAGAATTGTTTCGGGTTCTGTTTCCTAGTGAATTGCTAACTGAAGATATCCTGAGAGCAAATACTTGAGTTTCTCAAAATGATTTTATGCTAATCTACTGCAGGATCCAGAAGAAAATTTCAATTTTATTACAATTCAAAAGCAACATGACTTCCATACAAATGCAAAAATAACATGTTTCCATACAAGTTAGCCAAAAGCAAAATGAAGAGAACAGGACAGGAAAATAAAGCTACATATTAGGATGTAAAAAGTATATGAGACATACAGAAAATTACCATGGAAAATCATACTAGAAATCCACATTGGGGCACTGAAGAGCCAGATTGATGCCAACAATTTGGAAGACCAACTTAAGTCTACCTAGAATTCATAAGAAAAGAATAAAGAAACAAAAATAGGGAAAACACAGTGGATACAGAGAACAGAAAATAAAGAGATTGCAGGGATGACTTGTTATTCTTAAAAGGAGAACCCAAACAATTCAAGAGATGTTATAAGAGAAAATGTTCTTGATCTGAAGGTAGTAATTGGTTTTAGAAATGCCCTACAGGAGGCAAACATACCCAGGGACTTGGCCTAATTTGGCCTCTGGCAATGTCTCAAGAGCAGAAACCCAGGAGTCTAATCAACTGGGTCTAGAAACATAACCTTGGTACATCCTTTGTGTCCTTCAGACAGGCAGAAGTGTCTGTCCCACATGGAATACTTGTCTAAATCGCTCATCCAACTTATGCTCCTTGTTTCCAACATACCTTACACTTCTCCTGAGTTCTCACCACAATCAGCGTTAACTCCTGATTTATTTAAGAAATTGTTCTATTCTATTACTCACACTAGATTATAAGCTCCATGAATGAAAAGCCTATTTACCACTCCATCACCAGATAATATTGAAGTTTAGGGCAAAAACTTAAAACAAAAGAAATTTGTTTTATATTGATAAAGGTAAAATACCATAAGGTATTACTTGACATAAAATGTAATGGGCTGAATAACATGACATGATTTATGTGACACAAATGTAAGGCCTTTCCACTATAGGCCAAACACCTATAACAAAGGGACACAGAAAAAGGTAACATTTAAGAGAAGGAAGGGTGAGCAATGTCATGTCAAGCAACTGCAAGCAGAAGAAACCAGGGTGTAGTAGGCCACCTGGAGGATTTGGGAGTAGGTTACCACTGGATGGGCGTGGTTAGTTTGGAAGTGTCCATCCTGAGGGAGAATGTATTTGTGTTTCTCTTCCTATCTAACTAGAAGCAAGGAAACTTCAGGATGGCTTCAGTGACAACTGGTGGCAACTCAATAAAAGAGCTGGCTCTTTTCCTGGACATAAGGACCATGACATTCCTGAGTCTCAGGCAGAAGAGATCATTCATCAGAGCCTGTGGTTTGGTTAAAGTTTCTATGGCACCTATATGAAATCACTTGTTTTATTTTCTCTTTTTCTTCTGTCCCTGTTATTTCCTTTTGTTTTTAATACAGATTGCTTAACTTTTTCTCTTTGTAACCCTGTTGTGCATTAGGTTTGATTTTTTTCTGCTTTGATGAGCATTAGGTGGAATTATCTCTCAATTTCTATCTGCCTGCATCTAATACTACGGAAACGAGTCCTGGCAGGTTTTGTAGAGTCATAATCTGCATGGTCAGAGGAACTGATTGAAGCCAATTGGGCAGTAGCGTCAAAAAGCTGCATTATGGAGGGGGGCTAGAAGGCTGTTCATTAATGATGCTATCTGAAAAATGTTGAAACATAAAGAAGACAGCAAAGTCTGAGAGAACATATAAGACACAAATTTGGAATGATTGCTTTTGACTTTTACATTTTGTTACCTGTTTTCTTTTTTCCTCTTTCTCTGTCTTGCCAATTTCTTTTTTTTTGGCAGTGAGTGAAACTCAAATTAAAATATTTGTTTAGAAAAAAATCCTCAGCTCTAAATCAAGCCAATTCCACAATCAAAAACTCTAATTATTTTATAGATATTAAAGGTGTTGCAGGAAGCACAAGTCTGCGAGCAGAATACCTACTTAGGACTTCCTTCCTAGCCTACTTATTTTTAAACCACCATTTCTGAAAAAGCATTGATTAAATATATTCCTAATGATCCTGAACAACTGTTATTTTATTTTTTGAGACAATAGTGTCTTCTTCTGTCAACCAGGCTGGCATGTGATGGTATGATCATAGCTCACTGCAGCCTCCAACTCCTGGGCTCAAGCAATCCTCTGAAGCAGCTGGAACTGCAAGCACAAGTCACCATTCCTGACTAATTCTTTAAATTTTTTTGTAGAGATAGGATTTCACTATGTTGTCCAGGCTTGTGTCGTAATCCTCTTGCCTCTGTCTCCCTAGTAGCTAGGACTACAGGCTATCATGCTCGGCTATAACTGTAATTTTAAAAGTAGTATCAAAACTCAAAATGAAATTTGGTAATCAAAAATAGTTACATGGCATGTATAAAGCATGTGGTATTGAGAAATAGGTGTGATATTTTGGAGTTTTTTTCAAGGTATGGAAGCATATTTCTAATAAAAGCCCTCCAGATTCTCCTCAATGTCCACCCTCAGCTAAATGCCTGACCCCAAACCTCAAGAAAAATCTCCCAGATCTTCTTCCTGTAGGATCCCCTTAACACAATACCCTTGATTTCAATTTTCTCCCATAGATAATAAAGCGAAGGTTTCCTGAAGCTGTTTTTCACTCTAGGCCTACAGACACAAGAAATCCACTCCTTTCATTCCTGTCCCCAGCTGGAATCCATGTGCTTGGATTTGAGTTGGCCTTCCTAAGACCTTTTAATTGCTATATCCCTGAAAATATGGTCTGTATTGTTAGGTGCCTTAATTATACATTTGTCTATTTGTCCTGAGTAAGGAAAGAGTATTCAAAGGCCCTCAGCAGATAAACACACACACACACACACAGTAAAGATACATGCCCACATGATTAAAGAATCATAGTATCTTCCCACTCTTGGTTTTTCTCCTATCTTGACAGCAAAATGATTATCTCACTTTAATATGCATTATTTGTTGTTTTGTTGTCTATTTTTCTCTACTCACGTCTTCTGGTTGACTTTGCTATTTGTGATTTTCTTGCAATGATCTGTATCAATATATGTGTGTATGTATATATATATATATATATATCTTTACTTATTATTTACCCTCATAAAGTTGTGTGTATGTATATCTTATTGTGTTTCTAAGTTTTTCTCCCTGTATCATGATACTGGATTATTTCCTTTTTGAATGGGTTTGCAGCATTGAGGTGAAATTTGCCAGGAAATATGTTTTCATTCACGTAGAACTATTAAAAGGAAAGTCATTTTAATGCATTGGACTATTGTGTACCTACTAATAATAAGACAATTGAGAATCTAGAACTAATTTGCCAGGATACACTATTTGGCGAGATAAAGCATCTAGAAAAATGAAAGAAACAGAATTAACAAATATTAATTCCAATTAACTAATATTAAGACAAGTGAGGTTCTAGAACTAATTTGCTATGATACACTATTTGGCCAGATAAAGCATCTAGAGAAACTGAAGAAATAGAATTAACAAATATATATTGAGGGCCCAAAAAATAATCATGCAAGAAGAAACACAAAATCAGGTCACAAAGTACTAAAGGTTAATGGACATTTATGTCGATTTAGCTTGCAAGTGGATCTTAAAATAGATTCATCTTTCCCAATAATAGTTTGAAAATTTTTACAGTCTGGACCAGTTAATCTCGAGTTTGGATGACTACGCCCCCCCAGGAGACATGTGACAATGTCTGAAGATATTTTTTATTGTAAAAAAAGGTTTTTTTTGAGGGGTCACATAGCTACCAGCATCTAGTATGTAGAGGCTAGAGAAGCTGCAATGCCAGGGCAGCTCACACCCAAACAAAACAATATTTAACCTAAAAATTTAATAGTGTTAAGGTTGAGAAACCCTTTTTAGATTGACATATATATATATACTAAGAACAAATGTGTTACTGATTGCTAAAGATGAAATATTCTTTGATATAGCACACTTCATTAATAAATGCACAGGACAATGTTTCTGTTTTTCTCACAATCCCAAAAGTTTCTTTGATCATTTTAAGAAGCACTTAGTGAAAGAATTCTAATAATGGACAAACTCAGATATTCAGATTTAATAGGTTTTTTAAGTATCCCATAGATTGGGCTCCTTTCTTAGCCATTCTCTGCAATGCAAGCCCAACTCTTTGACTTCCCTAGATGCAATCAGCTCATCCATCCCTCGTCTAACTCTCCATTTCTAGCGCTTACTTTGAATCCAAATGTCCATAACGTGAAATCTCAGGAAACACTTTTATTAAGTTCAGGTTAATAGCAACAAATAGACAAGATCATGGGAGGTGGCAATTAAGCTAGGAGATGGCTTTCTAGCTTTGCGAAGAGAGCAAAAGCAGAGACAGAAGAAGAAAGATATGTGGGGAGATCATGAAAACCCCACCCTGAGCAGAGGGCTCAGGCAGAGAAAGGGGGTGAGAAAAACCCACAGGCTGGAAGTTCTGGGCTGTAGAGTGTCTTGAATGAGAGTAGCAAAGGAGAGTTCTGAGTTCAAAGATGCATACCTCTGTAAGAAGGGGATATGTTATAGACGCTGTATTTTCCACAGTCTCAGGGCAACAGAGTGTGTCCTCCATGGCTGAACAGAACTGAATCCCAATAGTCCCTGGCAATGTATGTATATAAGATTACAGAGTCTTGTATATTGGCTAACAAACACATTTTAACCTTTAGTTCCCTATGAGAACCTTGGACTGAATCTTTGTGGTGAATTTTAATGCAGTTGGTGAAAAGAATAAATTAGGAAAATATTAATATCAGGAAGACTAATCCTACAATATTATGCTGTTAATTTGTATGGGACATAACCTAAATTCTTATATAAAATAGCCTCATTTCATTATTATTAATGACTTCATTATGTTTACCTTCCTATTTGCATGGAATAGAATAGGTGATACCTCACATGTAGATTAAACACAGGATCGACTCATTCATACCTATTGGTTTTGGTTCATCAATATTTCAAAAAATGTATTTTCTTTGGGTATTTGAGATTATGCAGTATTAGCATGTTGAAATAAATTATCTAGGAAATATCCAGACTAAAAAGAAAATGAGAAAATTTGGAAATGAAAGTAGGGGCTAGAAAAAAAATAAATTCATAGTGAAATAAAAATTAATTTCATTAAGAAAGTAAAATAAGATAGCCTTTTGAGTAACACAAAACTAATACAAATATTATAGAATGAAATTTTAATAACACTTCATTCTTCAAAGGATGTATTACTGCCATGCATTTGCAACATTCGATTCTGCAACGATTGATAGAAGGAGGAAGTGTAATTTTGGAGGCTGGTTTTCAAATGTGCTCAGACATGGGCACACACAGAGGCCATGCTGCTTTTGAAGAGCACTCAGTGTCCTTAGAGCACTCTATCTGTTAGGCAACTATTGCAGAAATAATTTCACATGATTTTCTTGAATTATCACAATAATTCTATGAGAAAAATGTTATATTTTACATTTTACAGCTGGGAAAAGCTAGGCACTGATTCAGAAGTGTTGCCCAAGTCAGAAGCTAGGACAGTGCTTCTCAAGCATTAGGCAGAATCAGAATAACCTCAAGAGCATGTTAAAACACAGATTCTGGGCCTCACCCTCAGAGTATCTAATTTAGAAAGTCTGGGAGGGAGCCTCAGAATCTAGCAAGTTCCCATGTGGTCCTGATGTTGTAGGTCAGGAGAACAAATATTGGAACATCTGAGCTAAGATGTGTGTAAGAGCGATGGCACCCAGGTAGCTGGAATGCAGACTCCACACTAACTACCAGCTTACAGCTTGCCAGAGGCACAGCCACATTACACACATGACGAAGATGGCCAGCCCCGCAGGCACCCTCAACAAAATCTTGTCACATGGAGTAAAAGCTGCTGTTTCCTAGTTTTATATTTATTCCATTCTAGACATTCCTAGGAAATGAACAGTTTCAGGAAATAAAATTTAAAAAATAACTTTTAATTGAAAAAAGGTCATGCTAATTAACTTCCTTCTTTGAATTGTGAAACAATTATCTTAATTCCAAGTGAGCAGCAGCATTTGTTTTGTCTAGATTTGCTCAGTATGAGTGAGCTGCAGAAACAAAACGAGAACTTCTTAAGCCAAATGGCATACTGAATAAGATCAGACAACCTGATATCTGAGATCTGGTCTTCACATTAATTTGCTAATTTAAAAAAAGCATGTAACTCGCTATACTTGCTATCATTACACTAAAAAGTAATGTGATTCCAAAAACACAATAATACTGGTAAAAACATTTAGAAATACACAGTTTAGAAAGATTCACCAGAGATTATTATTTTCAGTTTAACAAAAAACATTACAGAGTATGTAGCTATGAGACTGAAGAAAATTTAAGATTTATAAAAATACATGAATACATATTAGAAAATATATCCCTTAGCACAAGGGTATATATATATATATACACACACACACACACACACACACATACCCAGACATATACACACATATGTATAAATATGTCTGTGTATGCACACATATATATGTGTGTATATGCACACATATATATGTGTGTATATGCACACATATATATGTGTGTATATGTATATATAGAGACACATACACACACACACACACATATATATACAAAAATGTATTTGCTAATTTCTGCTAACTTGTCTGTAAACTACTGAGATTTCAGGGTATACTCCAGAGTAGATATCAAATTGCAAGGTCATTGATTTTCCACACTTTCTAAGTGTTCCTTTTCCTTAGTTCTAAAAAATATAATCTGGTCTTGTGTAGAAAACATAAAAAATAAGCCAGGCATGGTGGCTCACACATGTAATCCCAGCACTTTGGGAGGCCGAGGCAGGCAGATCACCTGAGGTCAGGAGTTTAACACCAGCCTGGCCAACATGGTGAAACCCTGTCTCTGCTAAAAATACCAAAAATTAGCCAGTAGAGGCAGTGTGCGCCTGTAATCCTAGCTACTTGGGAGGCTGAGGCAGGAGAATCGCTTGAACCTGGGAGGCAGAGGTTGCAGTGAGCCGAGATTGCACCATTGCACTCCAGCCTGGGCAACAAGAGAGAAATTCTGTCTCAAAAAAAAAACAAAAAAACAAAAACAGAAAACATAAAAAATATAAACAAACCAAGAATTTTTCCTGACAAATCACACACAAAATCAGTAAGTGTGTAGTAAGGAATTGACACATTTACCATAGATGATTAAACATTATTTTAATTATTTATAAAGGGCTGAATGTAATTATCAAATTGCATAAAAGTACAAAGGCATGATGTCAAAAAGTGAAGCCCATAGAATATCAGAAATATCAAATTTTTAAAATGTAAAACAGAGTTTCAAAGTTTCATGTATAGGTCAATAGTGTTGTCAACAGAAGTCTGCCTGTGTGATACAAGTTGGGATGTATAATACTGAAAAGCAAATGCCTGCTTCACCCATCAATTGCATAATTTATTCAGAACACATTGGCTTGTCATAGTATTGTCTTGAAAAATAGTAACAGAAGATGATTCTGCAGAAAACTGCCTAAAATTCATGTGCACACACACACATATACACACCACACATATTAATCAGACTTGTAGCATTGATCATTTCTGATGAAAAATAAATAGATTTCTAATTGGAGATGATCAAGAAGTGGCTGGAGGAGAGACCTCTAGCATATAAACTTTCAGAGGATGCTGGGAAAGAAAGCAAAAAGTTGATTGAAACTAGAATAGCATCTGAATATTTTAAATAATTTAAAATCAAAATATTACTTATAAAAACCATATTGTTCCATTTGCTATCACTGAAGAAATTCTCTATTCAAATTTGAATTACGACCATTTTTGCTCATCTGACCTATTATTAAATGCATTTGTTCCAGAAATACGGCAAATAATTTCTCATAATTCTTCACGTCTTATTATAAGAGGTTAAAGCTTTTTGCTGCATAAAATTTAACTGAAATTGAAAAAAATTAATTTCTACTCATTGTAGTGATGAGTGTCAGAGATGTACATGTTCTTAATTAACTTCCTGTTGATAAAGGGTTTCTTTAGATATGAGTACTTAACTGGTATTCGCCATCATGTTGGGGGAATGGGGAATGATCAAGACTCCACAAACTTTAGTAAGATGGATGAGATCAGTGATGCCATAGCTAGAAAAAACAGAAAGTCTACATTTCTACTTCCCTGCTCTCCTTTGTTCAGACTAGCATCTGAAAAAACTTGTGAAGAAGTCACTGTGAAATAAAAGTCTTTGTCAAAAATAAAAACAAATACAAACCTACAAAAGAAGTGATGGGACTGGTCATGGTGGCTCACAACAGTAATCCCAGTGCTTTGGGAGGCCGAGGTGGGAGGATCACTTGTGGCCAGGAGTTCCAGACCAGCCTGGGCAACATATCAAGACCCCCATCTCTGTGCAAAAAAAAATTTTTTTAATTAGCCAGGTGTGGTGGCATGTGCCTGTAGTCCTAGCTACTTGGGAGACTAGAGTGAGGATCACTTGGGCCCAGGTGTTTGAGACTACAATGAGCTATGATTGCACCACTGCATTCCAGCCTAAATGATGGAGTGAGACCTTGTCTCCAAGGGTTGGGGGGGGGAAATAGATGTGATGATGTGATGGAGTAAGATCAATTATCTGCCTTCCTCACTATATCAGGTGGTCTCACTACTGTAGGACAGAGTGGAACACCTGCTGGGACAAATGTCAGGTCAGAACAGGATAGAGAAGCAGTGTTATTGGCTGGTGACCTAAAGGTGGCCATAGTTACTCTTTCTTCTTGACCATAAACCCCTCAGCTTTCAGGGGAGGCTTGGTCCCCTCTCCAACCCTAAGACACGAAACTCAAGATAAAGAAATCCTATTAGCATCATTGCTTTTGTCCTGGACTAGTGAAATAATGGGCTACGATATACTACCAGCCACTGAGCCTAAGGGGAAGGGAGTCTCAGTGAATACTTGGCCTCTTTTCTTTTAAAAAAACACTTTGTCAGAACAGAATGTTCCCTTTCCAATGCCTCCGGACACTGCCATCTTCATAGCTGCTTGGAACTGTGGCAGCATCTGAGAAATTCAGTAGATCTAGCCAAAGAGAAAGAGCCCAGTGCCTACAAGTGGCTCAGTGAAAGACAGACAGAACCAGCGTTCTTACCAATGGTTTTGAGCAGCCGAATAAGCCAACTCTGGTGCTACTTACCTCCAGATTCCTATTATATAAAATGATAACAAAACAAAAAAACTTGCCTTGAAAACATATTTTGTTGTGTCTTCTGTTTCTAGAAATAGCATATGTGACATAGTAAGGTAATATATTATTTTTAATTAATTAATGTTTTTGCTCACTCATTCATTAAACTCATGCTGTGTGCCTACAGTGTCTAAAATGCTGGGATACACAGTAAACATAAACACATTGATAATACCTTATATTTTATAGTGTATTATAGATTAGCAAGTGCTTTCAATAGAATATAGGTCGAGGTTCCATATCATTTATATAACATGCTTCAGAGTACAAGTGTTTCAGATTTTGGATTTTCTTTTGAATTTTGGAACATCTACACATACATAATATCTTGAGGATGAGACTGAGGTCTAAACACAGAATTCACTTTTGTTTCATATCTACCTTATACACAAAATCTAGAAGATAATTTTATGTAATATTTATTATGCATGAAACAAAGTTTTGACTGTGTTTTGACTATGACCCATCATATGAGGTCAGATGTGGGATTTTCAACTTGTGATATCATGCCAGAGCTCAAAAAGTTTATAATTTTGAAGCATTTCAGATTTGGTTCAGATTACAGATGTTCAACCTGTATTTTATCCTTTTCTACTCCTCAAATAAGCCTGTATTAGAAATTGAGGTTGAGGGTGCTTGTGCCTTGCATGAGGCCACAGTTTTGGACAGTAAGTGCTTTGACTACAAGTAAGGCTCTCATCACCACTCTACCTGGGTCCTCCCTTATAAGCTGCATGTTTATGTTCTAGCTTCACTAAGCTTAGAAGCTGGTCTGACTTGATCACAAATCCCAAAACTTTCTTTTTCCTGGGAACCGAAAGTAGGGCCCGGGCAATAAAGCCCATAGAAATCCACCAGTCTGTGCTAATTGCATCTCAATTTAAAAAGCTGCAATTGTGCAATCCTTTGGAATGCAGGGAGAAAATATTAGGACTTGCAATATATTTACTTTTTAAATATTTTCCTTTAAAAGGTTTTACTTATGTATGTTTCATAATGCACATCAGATGTTACATCTGCCATGCATATATAATTTATAGAGACTGAAAATGTATACTAAATAGATAAATGGCACATATATTAATGTTTCAAATATTACCACATAAAAAGTTGTGTGATCAAAATATTTAAAGACCACTGATCTGTTTCTGATTAGTAGACTAGATAGTGACATGCCTACATGCCCACTTTGCCTTTATTAATTTAGAGACATCAGTATTGGGCAATGACCATATGTTGTACTCAGCGACGTGCAATATCCTACTACCTATCTGGATAATTCAGTCCAAGTGACAACTTTTTTGGAACTTTCATTTTCTTATCACTGGGTTGCAAAAATCACATAAACAGTTAACTTATGAGAAAGCACTTTGTAAATTGTAAAACACTAGAGAAGTGTTAAGTTCAAAACAGTAGTTGAAATTAAAGTGCATGGAATCATGATGAGATAAAACTGGCTTTTATTGAGTGCTACTATTTGCTTTCCAAATATTATCTCATTGAAACTCCACAAAATGTTCAATAGATGATGTAACTGGAGCAGGAAGAGGACACAATTTATATGCATGTGTTTATCTACAATGAGCTGCTTCTTTGCTCCTCAGAGCAAGTCTCAAGAGCATTTATTAGTTTGAACCATGTGAAATTGCTGTTTTTATAGGTTAGTCAAATATCAGCTATTTCCCATGGTTCAAACTAACATAAAATGATCATTTTACGTATGAGGAAAAGAAAGCCAAGCAAACTGAAATGACTTGTCCAAGGTCAAAGAACTCATAAATGTAGGGAGGTCCTAGAACTAAAACATATGCCTCCTGTTTCCACCACCCCCTACTCCATAATGAGAGCACAGCACTCCATCAAAACTCAGCAATCTTTGTCACCCAAGGGACAAGCCTTTCAGAGGGTGTATTTAGGTTTCTAGTGAGAAGACACAGTACACTCCATTTCAAGTATAGGAGTGTGTTATGGTCCCTCTAAAATATGCCCTGTACACCAGCCTGCTGTCCTGTCTCCAAAATCTGCATTAAGTGAAGCAAATTACATAGCATGCCCTCTCAGGTGGAAGGCTCTACACACTCAACTAATTTTACTTTGGATTGCTCATGGCTCTCTAGATTTTGTTAACTATAATTTCCAAATAGTCCTGAAGACTGGTGTTTCTTCAGCCCCATTCAGCCATGCAAACCACTACAGGAATATCCTCGTCTTGGCCAGAAAGTGAATTTTTGAAAACGCAGCTCTGCTCTGGGAGACTGGCGTGGCTATCTGTGAGTGCATCCTGTGCACGCTTATTCAGCCTCTGGAGGGATTGCATTCTTTGCCAAGGATGCCTTTCTACTCCCCAGAGCTGTATCTGGCTTTTCTCTGGAAAGCAAAACAAACAAAATGAAAGAAGAGGAGGAAGACAACACCTCAAACATCTTCATTCTAAGCTTCCTGTATTTTCCTGCCCAGAAGTTTCTTTAACTCTTTAAATAACTCTTTAAAGAAAAAGAAATCTAAGACCAAAATTCTCAATGTTGTTAAATCTGAGTGGAAATCCCTACAGTTTAAAGCTTGGTTAAGGCTTAAGAGGCAGTCAGTGACTTTTCCTCAGAAATGCTCATAAGTCCTTCTAACCATTAAAGAAAAGAATTAAATGAGACTTTGAAAAGATGCCTAAGGTTGCATTTTAGAAGTTTCTTATTTTAATATTATCTTCCAAAGAAAATGAAAAGACAAGGAAGACCATCTGGATTTTAGGAATCCAATAAATATTAACATTTATCAAGTTCCATATTTATGGCAGCTCTGTTAATTAGCTCAAAAGGTCATTTCTGGCACCCATATGATTCTGTAAGTACAAAATGATGATGGATCTCTTACACTATACCAAGATATGCAACTTTTTTTTTTTTACCAAGTTCCAATGAAATGCAAATGCTTACTTCCTTACTGGAACTCTCTGCAGTAATATCAAGGAGCTATTTTTGAAAATAATTATTTAATATCTACCAATCATTGCTCAAAATAAGTAGGCATAAATATGCTCAATTTTAGGTAAGGTTTAAAATATCTACTCACATGTTTTGACAATACATTTTGCAACCTTAAACAGTTTGTCAATTTGATATGGTGTTGATTTAGGGTGTTTTCTCCCCTCCATTTAGCTTCCTCTTTGATTTTTGGTCTCACTGCCTAGCTTTTGGCACAGTGAGAAAGCAATTTTCTCCAGAGTCAAAATTAGTACTGCATCATGAATTATTCAGCCCAACACATTGCTTCTTGCAGCACCCTGTGCTCTTCCAGCCCCAAAGTTTGAAATCTTCTCTTTCGCACACCCCAATCTCCATTCAACCCCCTGCCCTCCACTTCTCCTTCCTCCAAATGTGGTGGTCCAGCAGGCTGGCACCTTGGCACCTGACTGAATTTGCTTTATGTTTAAATTTCAAGTCACATAGCCGCCTTCTAGCTGGAGAGCTTCACAGTGCAATCACATGAGGCAGGCTGTTTCCACATAAAACAACTTCAAATAATATCTGTGAGATGGGAGCCAGACTTTAATAACTTTACCTTAAAATAGACTCATTGAGGAGAGCCTGGCCAAGCCTCAAATGTCTACATAAAGGTAATATTAACTCTGTATCTTTAAAGTCTTTATACTTGGCAATTTTAAAGTTTTCTTATAAATTTATTTATGCAAAGCCTCTCATTTTGATACGATATAGCAATGTTTCAATTTTCTCCCTGTTACTTCTCATTTCATGTATTTTCTCAGGAAAGTATTCTTGATAAACGCGTAATATATATGCTGATCCTACTCTTCCTTGAATTAACACAAATTTTAATTGAAAGGATTATGTATCTATTATCTTGGCTATTTGAAATATATATCCTTGATTTTTTTGCATCAATTACATTATTTAGAAAATTTCCCAAAAGCCACACGCTTCACACAACCCAAGATTGACATTGCATGGAAGAGATGGCTGAAGCTGCAGCTTACACAGACTTGTGACACACTGCAAAAGTGAAAGGTTTTTCGATAAAATTAAAATGAAAGATCAATAGGTATAAAACTGAGCAAATGAAATCTGAGAACATTTTCCAAATAAAGAAAAATACATTCCTAAGCATCCTACTTGAATTGCCCTAAAAACCCACTTCTGAGATAATATTTACATTATGAAAGCACCGAAGAAAACAAAATACTTACCCATCATTTTATTGCTCTAATAGCCAGACCTCATCTTGTGCTGTTAGAGTTATCAAAATGTAGTGGTCGTATTTTGGGTCAAAAAAATGTCTGATCGCCCAGTTACAGGAAATAAGGATGGTTATTAAATAAACATAACCTTTAAAGTGTATAATTCTACTTATACATAGATGATCATTGACAGTTGTTAACTCTACAGTTTCCTACTCAAACAAATTTAATTGGACAAGATATGTCTCTTTAAATCAGAAAATATGATGTTTCTTTTGAGAGAGACAGTGTAATAATATGTATGTACATTTTAGCATATAAATTATTGAAAATATATTCAAAGGAATCTTGATTTTGGTAAATAGATGGCATTAGATTCATTTATGTTGGCCAGTAGCATGCTATATGCAGCATTTTACTGCTGCTGCTGAAATGATTAACTTTAGCTGTGTGCCAAGCAAGATTCAGAATTCATATTCTGAAAATTTCTGATGCTACAATGTTCAACTTGTATTTTAACAGATTCCTTGAAGATGTTAGCTTTGTGATTCTTGATTTATGCTTGCAAGTGTGATTTTATGGTTTGAGTAATCAATGTTTCTCTTTCCACCCATTCTTTTTTTCCCTATCTTCTCTCAATCTCTCCTCTCAATGTCATGTAGTTGTAAGAAGAGAGATTCTGGTGCAGTCCCCTGGGGTTAGCTGATGAACATGGACCATATGTTCCTGACTTTCTTCAGAGATTACTGTGTGCATTATATTGACAAACCAACTACCCAAAACAATTCTGGATAACTTTATATTACACCAACAGCTTGCTAATGAGCCATGGTAGCAGTTGCCATATTTTAGTAATATTTATTAAATTGTTATGAGACATGAAACTGTATTGGTTTAGCTCTGTGATAAACTAGTTAAAAGCTAGAAGGTTTTATTTTTGAAAATAATCATTTGTAATTGATGTTCCTGTAGTTTATTTTTCCCCCCCTCATATGTGTTTTTAACACTTTATCCTACTATTGCTGATATTTACTCTGGGAAGACCAAAGAACAGAGCTCCTCAAACATTGTCTTTGTTCATGCTCTTTTATAGGATACTCTTTGTATGCTTCTTTGCTTGCTCATCTACAGGATAAAGAGCAAGGTGGTAAAACATATGGTTACGGGAATGGCATACTCCCCATGTGCTCCAGCCTCTGCTGAGAGGTATAAATGAGACAATAATAGTAAAGTGGCTCCAGGATTATTATTACAATCTTGCCGGTCATTCCAGTAGCTTTCCAAAATACCTAATATAAAACATTTGATTACAGTAAAAATGAAATCCAGGTGCAATTCTTTATTTATTATTCCCAAAGGCATTTAAAAGGCTTCCAATTTTGTGTAATTGTTACATAGTCTAAAACTGAGTCCAGAAAGGCTTTGCATATTAGTTATGCTAATTAGTTATGCTGCCTCTCCTCAGACACACCTTTTTAAATCATTTCATATAATTTATATCGATGAGACTTAAGTAAGTTAAATAACTTCCCTATGTTTCAGTTTTCTCATCTTTTAAATTGTGATAATAATTGTTTCTACCTGATAATTTAGGTCAAATGAGATAGTGCAGATAGAGTTTTCCAAGTAATAAATGGTCAGATATTGTATGTCCATTAAGCTGTATGTCAATTAATATTAACTATTCTTAAAAGTGGTAAGTTCTTTACACAGTAATATGGTTTGGCTGTGTGCCCAACCAAAATCTCATCTTAAATTGTAATCCCCATAATCACCACGTGTCAAGGGAGACACCAGGTGGAGGTAATTGAATCATGGGGGCGGTTCCCCCCATGCTGTTCTTGTGCTAGTGAGTTCTCACGAGATCTAATAGTTTTATAAGGGGCTCTTCCCCCTTCACTCATTCACTCTTCTCTTTCCTGCCACCATATGAAGAAGGTCTATGCCTGCTTCCCCTTTCGCCGTGATTGTGTGTTTCCTGAGCCTTCCCAGCCATGTGGAATTGTGAGTCAATTAAACCTCTTTCCCTTATAAATTACCCAGGCTTGGGTATTTCTTCATAGCAGTGTGAGAACGGACCACTACACATGGCTTTACTATTTTTACAAAATGTAACAGCAGCTGATATTTACTGATGACTTACTAAGTGCTAGGCACCATTATAAACACTTTACATGTGTACACTAATTTGAACCTCAGAAAAACTCTATGAGTAGATATGTTATTCATCCCACGTTATGCATAAGGAGTTATATCACGGACAGGTAAAGTAACTTGCCCACATTCGTCCACTAACAAATGACCTGTGCACTTCACTACTGAACTCTAAGTGCAAATAAATATATATTTTCCCTTTGGATTTTGGAATTTATTTTTCTATCGACAAAAATAGATAACACTAAAAAAGTGCCAAAAATAATATTTCACTATCTCTGCTACCCTGTCATTCAGCTAGGACAACTGCATTGATTGTCTAATAGTACTGCACTATAATCAAGCAAGAACCAAAGACCTCTAGATTAGAACAAACCTTAAAGGTCACTTAGCCCAACAACTCATCTGGAAAGACTATTGTTTTTCCAACATGTTCTCATTTCCTTGTGTCAAAAGCAATTAGGAAAGCAGAAATGTGGAGCAAGGGACTCAGCACCCAAGAACAGAAAGTATGAGGCACAGCAGTCAACTACACAAGGGCCTGAGCTGCTTCTTGCCTCAATTAATTTGTCTGTACCATAGAAGTAAGAATATCAATCTCATAAGTTTGGTGTGAGGCTTAAACTGGACTAAGTATGGGAACATAACTTGCAAATGTGCTATGTAATTAATTTTTAAAACGTGTTATTTCTTCCATTTTGGGGATAAAAGTGAGAAGGAATATCCTGATAAAGAAGAAACATAGAATTACTAAATAGAGAAAACTATTTTAATATGTAGCTTGGTGTAAATGTCCCTGAGATAGCTACAAGATACAGGTATACATTCAAAGAGTCCCGACATGGGAAAGCAAGCAAATATTTCAGCCAGCCCAAAGGGAAAGCCAAATGGAAAGCAGAAGATGGTTTTCAAGGGTGGTTCACACACATAACACTGGCATTGGGGGGAGATTAGAAGACACAAGGGAAATCTATCTCAAGAGATAACACTACTATTCCTGCAACATGCTCACTTCCAGGCATGCTGCTTGAGGATCAGCAGGGCCTGCCTGCCACTGTTCACCTCTAGCCATCCCTACTGCCTGCTACTGCCCAAGTCTGCAGCTTATTTGTAATTCCTGCAGAGGGGCAGCAGGGGAAAATGAAAAGAACTGGCTATTAAACCAATGAGAACGGTCATTTGTTTAGTAAATTGTCAGACTCTGGTGGGGAAGAGACCAAAGGTATTATCTAAAGGAGGTCATGGAGATTTCAATTATCTGTTCTAAACCTGTTCTTAGATCCTGAGACAAAGGGGTAAGCAATAAGAGAGAAACTAAATATTTGAAGATGCAAATTAAGCAGGAGAGATTAAGGTGGTATTTTGGGAGGTGAGAAGAGTGAATAGCAACATATTTGCAGGCCACTTTCTTAGGCCTACAGAGGTGTCAAAGCAAAGTTGTCTTAGGTAGAAGGAAGAAAAGTAGAGCATCATTGAGTAAGGCCTATAGGGTGGATGGCAGCTTAAGGTGTTTGGAGAAGACTTGGAATAGACCATTGCAATTGAACTAGAGAATCAATAAGAAGCCAAGTCTTGTTAAGCAATGATTGGGAACTGACTGTGATTAAAGAACATAAATGAAATGTGATCCTAACAAAGAAAAGGCAGAAAACCTATTTCTGGAGTTGAAGGAGTACACGTGAAGAAGATTAAGAAAGGATTCAGGCAGGTAGCAAGTAGACTGTTCAAAGAATTGAAGTTCGGAAAGAAGGATGAAGATGAAAGAAATGCATACCCTCTTTGCACTGAAACTCTGTCCTCTTTGTGGTGGCTGTACAGCCTTCAATGACATCTGTTCCTTCAGTCCACTATTGGTGAAGACTGTGAGCATTAATATCCAGAGCTCTTTTCCACATGTCCTCTCACATCTCCCTGAATTTGGTACTTTTGTCCATGTCTTCTTTTTTGAACCTCCTTCCTGGACTGTCTTTGATGATATTGTCCTGATTCATATACCTCTTACTGAGCCTGATTCATATACCTCTTACTGAGTTCTCTTCTTGCTTCTATATTCGTGGATGTAATCTGGAGTCTGTCTGGCTATCTTTTCTCCATGAAACATCTCTCCAACAGTTCTCTTTCACTTGTACAGCTTCACCTAGCAAATCAGACCAGGCTTCTGTTAGTTACAATGAAAAGAAACAGATGGAACCCAGAAGAATCACATAACTGAAATCTGTAGTACTGGTCTATGTGAATATCAAAATAGAGGTAGAGAAGGAACCAAGATGGCATCTGTAGTGGGAACGAAGTATGCTTAAGAAATGGAAAGATGTGGTCAAAACTGATGATGGGGTTGAATTGGTATAACATTCAAGTGCTATCTAAAGTTCTCCTATGTATTTAATATCATCCTTCCTTTTGAGTTAATGTCCACATTTCCATTTGCTAATTGCATATCTCCATGTATGACACAGACAATACTGAATGCTCACCAAATCCCATTATTTCCCAACTTGTCTGAGTCGATGAGAAAACCCCACTTCAGTTATGTTGGAGCCATGTGACATATAGGCAGCAATGTTTTCCATGTATAGGACTAAGCACAAAACCTCGTGCAAATGTCCTCACTCTGTCTCCACTTCTGCAGCAAACTTAGAGAGCATGTGTTTAAAATGATAGCATCACAAGATAGAAGGAGCTTAAATAGCCACTTCACTGTTTCAAGAATACATGTCAAAGTTCAGGTAGACAGCATATGGCACACCCAAGTTGAGAAATTGAGAAGAGATTTACAGGACATCTCTTATATAGGTGAGGACAAATTTTATACCTAGCAATGAAGAATGAAGTAGTACCTCCAGGGCTAGTAATGGTGGAGAGATATTACTACTCCTAGGCCTGAGAAAACAAATGAAGAAACTAGATTCCAGAACCCAGAGAGAGTTGTACAGCGAATGCCACTTGACTGGAGAATTTCCTTTTAATAGGAACATGCTGCCAGTAAAGGAAACACTGCAGAAATAAACACTGCAGCTTAATCCCCTCTCTTGCTCTTCAGTCATATACTGTGGTTGTCCTCCACTGACTGAGCCCAATCAGAAGTTACAGGGCAAAGGAGCCCACTGATGAGAGCTAATCAGGGCAGCCTCCGGGAACACCCCTAGGTGAAGAATGGGAGAGAGTCAATGGAGAACTAACAAACCCTCATTAGACTGTGATAAGTATAAGGAACCTTTGTTGTAGTAAGAGTGGTAATTTAGGACTATTACTACAAACTAACAATAGTTGCCTTGATTAATATATATCTTTATATCCTGCCAGCCCCTCAGATTCTATAAAGCTCCTGTTAATATGTGGGTTATACAGTGAGATAGATTCCAAAATAAAAGACACCACTGTACTCAGAATTAAATTGTACAGTCAACTTTAAAGAATTGAGATACAAAATGATACCTTAAAGAGTTAGAAAACTGCCCACTCTCAAAAGAATTTACTATACTGTTGATGCATTTTATGTACATTCATTAACATATTAAATCTGATGGTCAGTTAAATAAAGAACCAAAAAAAAGTCATAGTGAAAAGTCAGGTTGTCATGCAAACCTGACTTAATGCAGTAGACTGCATTAGAGAATGCTAAATATTCTGTTTTTAAATACAGAGTTTCTGTTGGCAGATGGATGTTCCTGGCTGTTGTTAAATATTTGACCCATCCAACTTTCATCGTTCTGCTTCCTTGTTCATCAAAGAACATCCTGTTTTTGATTTAGGTGATGTAATTTCCCATGAAGGTATGCTTAAAGTAAGAATGGAGGCTAAACATATTCATATTCGGCCATTAATTATTTTTTATTATAATGTACTAATTTTGCATTCTAATTTTATATGTCTTATGATAGTTTTTAATGTGAAGTCACCCCTGAAAAAATGATATGCTTTCAATTTCCAGACAAAGTCATATATTTCTAAGCCTAGTCTTTATGCTGAATTCACCAGAAAAAGTAATGCTACAGACAGAAGCCTCTTAAAAGACAGTGAACTGACCTTCCATAGTGACTACATCCTGTAATTCCTATGTGAAAGAGTACACGCTACTTTTATTTTTAAATATTCACTACATGCAAACTCAAACCAAGCTGAATTTCTCAAGCTCAAGTACTAGGAGGCGTGTTTGATGCTTTCTTCTGTCTTATCCGCTACTTGTAGCCTACTGTCCATTTCCATGGAAATGGAATACTCATTTCCAATGAGTATTTATTAGAATCCAACTCAAGCTCTTCCTTTTCATCACCACTGATTTAATCTGAAATTTTGCTATCATTGCTTGAAGGTTTGCAACAGTCTCCTGGCTGGTCTCTGTGTCTTCACTCTTTTCTATAATCCATCCTACACATGACTCACAGATGGTCTTTCTAAAGCACAGCTGCAATGATTATCTTCTCTGCTCAAAATAATCAAATTATTCTGTTACTCCAACTTCTTCATCCTGACATTCATGTCCTCCCTAATGTGCCTCCAGTTAATCTAACACATACTCCTATGTGTATATCACACATCAATCAAAGTGAACAGCTTGTTGTCCTTAGCTTTTTTGCTAAGGAACTTTTAAGAATTGGCTTTTATATAGTCTAATAGCATTCAGTAATTTTTATGACACATGTTTTTCTTCTAGTCAGATCTACCCACATCCCTCCTTTTACAAGACAATGCCCTCTTCATCTTTTGGGGGACTTTGGTAAAAAACAAACAACAACAACACACACAAAAAAAACCACAACGGGGGTTCACAGCTCCTCAGATAGAGACCCTGACATTTAAGCCATTGATTTTTATTCAACTAGTAAGATTTGTGGATTCAATCAGAGCATTCCAACCACAGGAACAGCTTTGATCTGTGTAGAAATACATAGGCAACAGGATTTCCAAGTAATATTGATAGTGTGATTTGTAAAATAGAAAATAATGTAAGTTTACTCAGTAGCACTTATTCATTGACTGAAGGAGGTAAAAAGGTATCTACAGACTTGTTCTGTCAAAAGTGGCAACGACTCTTATGCACGCTTTGGACTTTGGATTTTTTTTTGCCTTCAGTTTCCCAAATACTTCAGGCAAAAAACAAGGAAGACCCACATGCTCCTTCATTTACCCCCTCAATCCACAAGATGATGATCTGGAATAACTATGTACTAAAATTCCATTTGTTACAACTTGATCTCCAATGCATGTATCAAATGCTATCTCTTCCTCAAAGCTTCAACACCTCAGCAGAGACCTCCAGATCCCTGTGTCATGTGTGTGAGTCAGGGGGCTTAGTGAACACAGTGCTGGCTCTGAGAGGAGACAGAATTGAATTTGAGTCTTATCTCTAAATCTATACCTGTGTGAACTTGGGAAAATGTCACAACCCATCTAAACTTCTGTTTCCTGTTTAAAATGAAAACAATAATAAGTATCTGGCAGGTAGGTACTCAGTAGGTCTTCAAGAAATACCTGTTTCTTCCTCTTCCTTTCCTTTCATTTCATTACTACTATTTTGATGAATGTATATCAATTATCTTCGATCTAAACTTTATGTACCTGTGGGGCATAAGCTGTGTCTCTCTCTTCTCTAAATCCTCAACAGAACTGATTATAATTTCTTACATACTAGGCACAAAATGAATGATGAAATGAATGTCAAATTTATGTGAAGTAAAATACACTTTGCATTTGTTTAAGAAAAGATACTTAATAAAATGTTACAGAAAAATTTGCTGAAAGGTGTTACATGGTTTCCCTTTCTTAATAGTTACCTTTGAAAGGTATCTTGACTGGTTAATTTTACAATGTCTCCTGCTGATATTACTGCTTTTGTGCAAAGATACCCCCTTTACCAGTTTCCTGCTAAAAAAAAAGACAACTTTTTCAGTCCTAATTGAAGGTTTGCCTTCTCAATACCGCTATTAATGGCTTCTCACCAAAATGGTCACTATTGTTCAAGAAATTAGCTGGTCTCCTGTAGTAGATTTCACTAAGATTTTTCCTTTTAACATGAAGACTGAGAAGACGAAGAGTTGACTAAAGCACCGTAAGGGAGACTGGACAGTTTGAGACAGAAATGATTTTAGATAACTCACTATGTAACCCCTTATGAGACATCAAAACCATTCTCAAGCAGTATTAGAACACCAAAGAACTGTTGGCTAAAGTGCTATCAAAATCCTGTTTGTGAAACTCCTTCCCTCTGGCCATGGAGTCCAGGCCTTTCTGGAGGCCCCTCTGGCTCCAGTGGTTCCAGCCTGAAACCACAGCTGTCTTTGTTTTTTTTTAGACAGAGTCTCACTCTGTCACCAGGCTGGAGTGCAGTGGCGCGATCTCGGCTCACCGCAACCTCCATCTCCCGGGTTCAAGCGATTTCTCCTGCCTCAGCCTCCCAAGTAGCTGGAAGAACAGGCGCCTGTCACCACACCTGGCTAATTTTTTGTATTTTTAGTAGAGATGGGGTTTCACCATGTTGGTCAGGCTGGTCTTTAACTCCTGACCTCATGATCCGCCCACCTCAGCCTCCCAAAGTGCTGGGATTGCAGGTGTGAGCCAACGTGCCCGGCCCAGCTGTCTCTTTATGTTTAATTGAAACTGAACTTGGAGTAGCTGAGTGTGAAGTTGGTGTGCTTTTTTCTTCTTCAGTGGCAATAGGACATGACATTGCAAGCCCTTTTTCTGAAACTCTCAACTCCTATCTCTAAGTGTTAGTTCACCCAAAAAGCAGTCCTCAGCTTTACTTCAGAAGATAAAGGAAGAGAAAGGCCTTCGGAGAGTAACAGGCCTGATTCTTTTCTGAACTCATCGCAGTACTAGCTGCTTGACTTCGGGCATGCGACTTACTTTCTCTCTTCCTCTTGCATCATAGGTTTGTTGTAAAGATAGAGTTAGAACCCATCATTGATTTATTTGCTAAATAATATTAGACATCGATGCCACCAATCTCCTCCTATATCCCTATCCCCTCATTCCTTGTGAGAAATAAGCAGGCTGAGTAATTCCATCACATGGTCCTCATCCTAGTCCTCTTTCTGCCTTTCTTTGTTAATTACAAAAATATGCATGAAAACATATAGTCAATGCTTCAACAAATATGTGCATCTCATCTCCATGCCAGGTATTGAGTAGGCACTATTTATTAGGAGTTCATATCAGTCTGTCAGGAAATATCCAGTCTGGTACAGGAGTCAGTAAGTATTACTGAACCGCTGCTGCTGCTAACTACTACTGCTACCAACCACTACCTCAACACCACCACCAATTGCACTAAAAATTGAAGATTAATTTATTAGCACAATGCTAAGAATGCACATTGTCATTTATGTAATATTTTGTTTTGTTCACCGTTGTATTTCCAATACCTAGAATAATGTCTGATATTAAGGAGGTGCTCAATAAAAATTTGTTGAAAAAGAGTGACTTTAACCCTTATGACAACCCTATGTGTAATTATGTACATTTTTCAGATAAGAATACTGAGGCTGAAGGAATAAACCAATCTCCACAGTGATGTCATAAGTGCTCTGATAGGAATATAGTCCTTTATTCTACTTCCTGGAAACACACACGCACACACACACACACACACACACACACACACACACACACACTCTCAATAACCCAGATAGCGGGCATCAGACGTTAAACTGTATGAAAGAAAAAAGAAATGTAATCTGGAAATTAGATTGATACAGAAAAACTTTTAATATTGTAGGCACCAAGTGTAGATAGCTTCCTTGACCCTTATCTAAGTCTGGTTTTATAGGTAGTGCTCCAAATATTGATGACAGGTGCTAACCTACCAAGTAACAAATAGCTATCTTTATTGTTTCACCATACAGAAGTTAATGTAAGTGCAAATGGATGGGAAAATCAATGTTTTACATAAACTGCCTAAAACTATTTCTATTTAAGAAAATTGACTTTAAGGGCCACAAAAATACATTTGCATAAATAAATTGGTGTATTAACAGATCAGTTTATATATTCACATAAATTTTCAAATGAAAGTGTTTCCCAACCTATCTGGTATTTAAACCATGAACTATATTAAATATATCAGCTCCCAGAACATGTTTGAACTAAGCAGAGCTGCACCAACATATCAGAATTAGAGTGCAGGGAGAGAAGCTTCCAGGTTGCACTACAAATTTGCTTCATATTTTTGGTTTAGGTTTGAGAAACTTGGAATTATACATCACAATAGGCAATAAAAATGAACAAACTGATTAATGAATTAAATAATTAGTATATACTCTTAGTTATTGTTGCTTGAGTTATTTTTTTTTCTTTTTTTTTTTTTTTTGGACAGAGTCTCACTCTGTCACCCAGGCTGGAGTGCAGGGGTAGCAAGGTCTCAGCTCACTGCAGCCTCTGCCTCCCAGGTTCCAACAATTCTCCTGCCTCAGCCTCCTGTGTAGCTGGGATTACAGGTGCATGCAACCACGCCCGGAAAATTTTTGTATTTTTTTTTTTTTTTAGATGGAGTCTTGTTCTGTTGCCCAGGCCGGAGTGCAGTGGCATGATCTTGGCTCACTGCAACCTCCGCCTCCCGGGTTCAAGCGATTCTCCTGCCTCAACCTCCTGAGTAGCTGGGATTACAGATGCATGCCACCACACCTGGCTTATTTTTGTATTTTTAGTAGAGACGGGGTTTCACCATGTTGGTCAGGCTGGTCTCGAACTTCTGACCTCATGATCTGCCTGCCCACCTTGGCCTCCCAGTGTGCTGCGATTACAGGCGTGAGCCACCATGCCCGGCCCCTTGAGTTATTTTCAGTACATTAGTTAGAATCATAGCCTTGCACGAACTGATGTTTTATGAAT
Source organism: Pongo pygmaeus (assembly GCF_028885625.2). Lineage (NCBI taxonomy): Eukaryota > Metazoa > Chordata > Mammalia > Primates > Hominidae > Pongo > Pongo pygmaeus. The sequence goes on from NC_072381.2 coordinate 60,371,242, forward strand.
TTGAAGAGGGGGTGAATGAATGAGTGAGGGAATAAATGAGTGAAACAACACTTTTTTAAACCTCAGAGAGAAATATGGCCTTTCCCCCAATTAACCCAGGTTGATAAGTATGACCGTATAAGAAGTTGAAGGTTTTTAAATCACTTTGCTTATTTTAATGAACTGGAAATATATCCCACTCAAACAGTCAGCACCAGGTAGTGCTGTTACCTATCTGTAAAGAATTTATCTTCTTTCCTACAAATAAGACAGCCAGGCAACATAAATGTGATTCTCTTGTTTTAAACCATCTTTTATTTTGTTCTACCTCACTAAGAGCTGTTGCAAGAATAACAAAACAAAACAAAACAAAAACAAAACTGTCCTTTACTTGATCTGCCACCCAAGGAAATAGTGTTTATATATCTTTTTCTTCTGTATGGGATCTGAAAAACCATAAAAGAAACCAGACAGGCTGTGCCTATCTTCAAGTGATATTTTCAGTGTTTCCTTCCCCATATTTTTTAATGAAAATAAAATAATAGCTATGTATTAGAAGCAGGGGCTTTTAATGGAACAACCATGTAAGGTTTTATTTTTCATAAGGTAACATCAACTATTGTGTACAAAATTTTCATTGATTTTCAAAATCCAGTTGCTTTACAAATTTGTGATTAAATGTTCTCTTTTTTGATGACTATGCCACCATAATATTCTATATAATAATATAAGATGTCAACAGCCATTTAAACAAAGCAGCTTTATTAATGAAGAATTCAGTTATTGCTTCTATTTGGTTTACAATAATTACATATTTGGGGAATAAGAAAATAGAGACAAATTTTTCTTAAATGGAAATCATGAATAGCTGAAGGACTCAAAATTTTTGTTTCTCAGATTTATCAGGAATCAATTAAGTTCTAGAATAGCCTCACTTCTTCTAGTATTATCTTAAGATAAATATTACATGGTCCTTCATATGCTCTTTCAACATCTGGTGTTGTTTATCTAGGATAAGATACACAAATACAGGCATAACATTACCTTTAGGGGAAACAAAGACAGGTCATTTTCCAAAGCATGGATTTATAGGGAAATTATCAATGAAAATATAATTGAACCTATGCCAGATCACACAGCATAATACAAACACATTGCACTCTGTTCTGTGTACATTCTCATCACTTTGCACATATTACTTAATTTTCTATACTTTCCATATTTGTGGAACAATTTTTAGTTTTGTGTGGGAGAGTTGTGTGCCTAACACCTAATCCATACAGAAAGCACCCTGGAGCCTTTGTACTATAGAAATGGAACTCAGAAAACTAAGTTTAACCCCTGGGCACATCAAGTTCCTTGAGAACACACATCTCTTTGAAAAAAAAAAAAGACTTATATTGTTCAAAAGAGCAGATTTCCTTGAAATAAAACATTCATTCACTTGCTATGTGCCTGGTGCTATGTGAAATTCTGAAGGTAGATGAATCAATGAAGTTTCTGCCTCCCAAAACTTCCTGTGAGGGCCAGTTGGTTGCTCTCATCTTGACTGCAGTCACAGAGAACGACCCTGACTCTTAGATTCATGATCTGCTTTCAAGACGGACAGCATTTTCTTAAACGCTTAAGATGTACACTGCGTTTATGGACTTCCATGAACCTCTGGCTTCTATTTCTACTCACTAGACAACTCAGAGAATTGTGTTGAGAACTCTGAGCAAAAGAACTGGGTTTGAGGTAGCTTTAAGTTTCCTAGGAATCAATCTAAATATGAAAGAGTGATTCCTAAGAGTCTTTCTACTGAGGACTACAGGGGTTGTCTTAACATCTGAGCATAGATCCTGGACACAGTGGCTGGAGAAAGAGCTCACCAATTATATGGGCATTCCTGCACCTGCCATTCACCCTCTTCCTTATAACTCACTCACTCGCTGTAGCTCATGTAGAGACCTTGTACAGTGAGAGCTGGAATTGTGGATATTGTTTTATTGACCAAGAATGAGAAATAAGTATGGTGACGTATTTTATTAATAATTATTTGCACACACAGTGGAAATAATAAAAGTACATTTACTTTTATTACCTTTTAGCATAGATGACTAAATCTTTTTATCCATATTTTAGTGATGAGCAAATAGAGTCTTCAGAAAGATAAATTGGGTTGTGTAATGCCACAGGCATTGAAAGTGAGACCTGAACCCAGCTCTTGCATTTCTCAGGCCAGTGTACTTTCTAGTGCTTCAAAAGAGTATTAGAATCATCGCAGAGATCTTACAAGGAAATTTATAAATGTTTACAAAACCATTCATAGCACATTATCTTACTTACATCTCCTCCTAATGTAGAAATGTGTTACTACCCCAAATGTTAAGCTGAGGAAACTGAAGTTCTGAGGGGTTCTGTTTAAAAACTGTCATCTATTTAGTATCCCCTTACTGAAAGGGCACTGTTCTGAGGCACAGCATTTTGCTTATGAATCCCACCATGTTTTCATCTTGTCACCCATTTATACACTGTGACTGTGCATGGGTTTTAGATGGAGTCTCAGATTCAGGCACAGAGGAACATCACACTGGATGTTAGTTTACTATTGCTGCTGCAACAAATGTCCACAAAATTTAAGGCTTAAAACAGCACACACACAAAAAACAGTCCTGCAGGTCAGACATCTGAAACTAGTCTCATTGGACTAAAATCAAAATATTGGCAGAGCTGTGTTCCTTTTGGAGACCGTAGGGGATGTATCTATTTTCTTGCCTTTTCTTGCCTACGTTCCTTCATCTGCGGCCACCTTCTGTCTTCAAAGCCAGAAATGGCCAGTCGAGTCCTTTTCATGCTGTGTCCCTCTGACACTGACTTTCTTGCCTCTCTGGTTTACTCATATGAGCCCTTGTAATTACATTAATTTTACCCAGGTAGTGCAGGATGATCTCCTCATTTCAACGTCAACTGATTAGCAACCTTAATTCCATCTACAAACTTAATTCCCTCTTGCCATGTCAAATAACATATTCACAGGTTCTGGGGGTTGGGGCATGGGTATCTGTGGTGCAGGTGATATTATCCTCCCACCATATTCAGACAAATAACTGAAACCTTTTCCATAGCATAGCATAAGACTGTTTTATAGAGATATGGCGGGGGGAGCTTGTTCGATTGAACTTTCCTATCAGACACCACAGCAAAGTTCATCCCTGGGCTGTGGAGTTGGTGCTGATAGTACTTGAGTCCCACCATAAATGACAAACTGAGTAGGATTTCTGACCCATATGCTGAGAGTTTTGTTTATGATTTTTACTATTTGTATGTTTATTTCATGATACACATCAAAATACTCTTTGACCAAATTAAAGTGCAAAGCTGGACTCAACTGCACGTGTCCATGGAGACATGAACAAGGATTTTTTCCAAGACTGCAAACACTGTTCTCTTTTGGCAGCCTTCAATCTAGCCCTCTGAAGCTCAGAATATAATTTTGCCTGAGCTCTTGAGTGGCTACCACCATGGACGCTTCTTGTTCTACCACATGGATAAAGCCAACACTCATGCCAACACATCCAAAAAATAGAGGCCACTACCTTTTTGCTCCACCTACATCTAGGAAGGAATCTAATTCAAATTGATAAGGGGTTTGGGGGTAGGCCTTGGGAAGGCTTTCCGGAAGAGGAAGACTTCAACTTAGCCTTGCAAGATAATTAGAAAATAGCCAAGGAAAGGGAGAGAGGAAGTTTTCAAAGGAGAACAGGCTTTGAAAAGGCACTGATGCCTGAGAGGGTTCTGTGGAAGAAGAGATCAACCTATGTGTCTTCCTTAGTCTTTCTTGATACAAGTTCTTTCACAAGGGGCCTTCTAGAGGAAATGCCCTGTTGATGTCTAAGTCAAATAACAGGATAATAATATCTATTATTCAATGCCAAAGTCAGATGCCACCTGCACTGTCAAACTTTGGTAGGCAGATTCCTCCCACCAGTGCCCTCTCACAGCAGTTGTTGCTGTCTGCTCAGACCACTGTCTGACTCATGTAGTGAGCTGTGTACAATGTGTCTCTCTCCTCTAGATCACGAACTACGGGGAGGCAGCAGCAGTCCTCCTACTATCACATACTGACCTTCCCGAATCCATGCCTACACTCTCGCCTTCTCTCCCGTTACAGAGGAAGACAAGCCTCTGTTCCTGTCTGAGGCAGCCTCTTTGCTTATACTCTGGATTCCACTTCTCATCTACTCAAGGACTTTGTTCTCAAAGCACTCCACCTCCCACCTTGCAGCATCCATTTCTCACTTTTCGCACTTACTTGCATACAAAAATATCCAACAGCCTCTCTGACCCATGTGCCCCTCCACCTACAACTGGGCTTCTTGTTCTTTGTCACAGCACTCCAAAAATTATCTGTGCATGCTGCCTTCATTTCCTCACCTCACTTTTTTTTTCAACCCACACATATCATATATGTAGCCTAAAAACTCCACTAAAGCTGTTCTGACAAGGTCAGTGGCAGCCTCCACATTACCAAATGGAAAGACCACAGCTTTGCTTTCATCTTACTCTCTCAGTAAAATTTCACATCGTTAAGGTTTCTCTTCTTGGTACAGGTTCTCTTGGATGGAGTGGTTCCTAGTTTTCCTTCAACCTGACTAGCAGCTATTACTCAATTTTCTTTGCTGATTCTTCCTCGCTGTGGAACCTCTAAATGTTGCAAAAACTCACAACTCAATCCTGAGATCTCTTCTGTTTTCTGTTCCTGATGTTTATCTCACCCTGCTCCAGGGTTATTCAGTGTCAATGCCATTAAGCCTCAACATTTATATCTACAGTAATGACTACTCCCCATAGGGTATTTATCCAATAGTTTACCTGGATGTCTAATGACATTTCAAATGGAACAAGCTTTGTTTTCTTACTAATAAGACTGTTCTTTTTTTAAGACTTCCAATAACTTCCAAGCCAAAAGCCTAGCACCATTCGGAATTTCATTCTTGATCTCACCATTCACATCAATTCTGTCAACCAGCAACGGCAATCCACTTCCAAATGTTCTTCTAATCACTCCACTTCTTTTCATCTCCACCAGAACTATCCTAGGTCTAGCAACTAGAAACTCCCACCCAGACACTGACAATTTTCTCTGTATCTGCTTTCTTTCATTTCTTGTTCCTCTACAATCAGTTTTTATACAACAGTCAGAATAGACTTTTTATAAAATGGAAATCAAGGTCTGGCATGGTAGCTCACTTCTGTCATCCCAGCACTTTGGGAGGTTGAGGCAGGGGGATCACTTGAGGTCAGGAGTTCAAGACCAGCTTGGCCAACATGGCGAAACCCTGTCTCTACTAAAAATACCAAAATTAGCCGGGCATGGTGGCGCGCACCTGTAATCCCAACTATTCAGGAGGCTGAGGGAGGAGAATCGCTTGAACCCAGGAGACAGAGGTTGCAGTGAGCCAAGATCATGCCACTGCACTCCAGCCTGGGTAACAAAGTGAGACTCCGTCTAAAAAGTAAAAGAAAATGGAAATCAAGTTATGTCACTGTCGTGCACCAAACTCTCCACTGGTTTCCCATTGCACTTATAATAAATATCTAATTCTTTATTATAATGTGGAAACCCTCTAAATCTAAGCTCTTCTCTCTCTACCTCTTCCAGCACACCTCACAAACTCTCTCTCTCTCTCTCTCTCACTTTCTTCCTTCTTCCACCCCCACTTGAACAACCTACCTCATTTTATCATCTCAAGCTGAATATCATGTCTTGGAAAGTTGTTCTCCCTGACCATCCAATCAAAAGATATTATGACATCATAATAACTTTTTCTTCTTAGCATGTTTTAGCACTAATCACCTTACATTTCCTACCACTTGATTCGCTCTTTATGTAGTCTCTGCATTTTTCCCCTAGATTTTAAGCTTCATGCCTCTCTGGTTCACTACATATCTCTTGCAGGTAAATAATCAGTGCTCAATAAATACTTATTAAATCAATGAATTAATACATTCATCTAGACAGACAAATAATAGGGACAATGGGATGCAGGAAGTCAAGAGCAGGGATGGCAAAGTCATGTGCCTCAGGAACTGCAGGGAATTTTTTTACTTGGAGTTAACACCAAATGTGTCCACAGGTCAGCTCAATTTGGGGCTGTTAGGTGGGTTTTAGACAATAGGTGGGTATCTTTAGATAATTCCAGCAAAGAATGAACCACAGCAGCCCCCTTTCAATATCTATACCCTATGCCCACTCCCACAAATTACTTAGCTTCAGCTCTGAGTGTAGTGCTGTAATTATACCTGTTACTAATTAAAGGACAAAATAAATGTGAAGTGCCACTGAAATACTGCACAGGAGTAAAGCAGCAATTATATTTATTGTATAATTTCCATTTGGCAATTACATTGATTGTACAATTGAACATACTGCATAATGGTGATAATTGCAATTGTTAGCGTTTTCTGCTGGGAAGAATCCTAATAGGTAAACAGGTTGCACTGAGTTACTGACAATCAGAAGGGGGAGTCTGGTGTTTCCCCTTAATTCTTACACATACTGATCAGAGATATTTCCTTAGGAAGTACTGAAGTTTGAAAAACAGACCTTTCATGTTTTGAGGAGGAAAATCAATTTGAACCATTCAGCATTTTGCATTGATGGGAGCAGATAAATGCAAAAGGAAATCAGAAAGAGAGAATGAAAGGAAAGTGTTCATGTATTAGAATTGAATTGGCAAGAAACCTCAACCGCAGGGCCAGAGGCAGCTAGGAAACAAATCCCAGGGCATAAGAAAATGGGCACTGGCTGAGGCCTGAGCACAAATCAATCCTTCTTAGTGGGTCACATTTGCATAAAAGAACTCAGAATGGCCACAACAAGGGACAAGAACAGTGTTTGGTAAGAAAGCATGCATGCTAAGCCATAAACCCTTTGAGTTCTCCCTGTGCCCACTTACACAGAAGGAATACATGGTAGTTTTACAACATGGAATGAAGTTCCCTCTTGTAGAGCTACCTTTGTAAGCTACATCTTGGTGGTATACACACCCGAGATTGCATTTTGCTCTACATTATTAATGGCTCCTGCAAACTTGTTAAGAAAATAAGAAGATTGGAAGTCATCTAGTTTGTACATTTTATCATCATGTGAATTTGGAATGGGGATCGGTGTAGCTGTCAATGTAGAAATAAATGATGAACTCTGAAACATGGCTGAACGTGGGAAAGGAGATGAAGGAGAGACTAGGGTTGCATTTATACATAATTGGCCAAGGATTCTTAGACTTATTGTGAAAGCACTGCTGTTCATTTGAGAGTCATAGGCTTGCTTGAACTGCCTGAGCTGACATTATATCATTTTATCCTTTAAAAATTCTGTGACCTAGATAAAACTGAACTTTGCCCTATTTTACAGACTAAAAAAATTAAGGTTTCGGCAGATGTTGTGCATTGTTACTCAAGCCCATTCAATCCTAAAGTAAATTTTGCTAAACTGTCCAACCTAGACAGAAGAAACCTTCTCTACCTCAGAGACAAATCCTGATTAATCTAACCACTCTAAGGAGCTCATCCTCCTTTAACCAAGCAAAGCAATCTCACTATTCTTGGCAGTGACTGGGGTTGACATGTGACCCAGTTCTGAATAGTGCCACGTCAGGGAGATCCTGAGGTGGGGAGTTGTAGGAAGGAGATTCTCAGTCTTACGAAGGATACAACAGAAAAGACATATTCATTCCTGTCTCTACTAGAGTTATATCTGTGGGTAATGCCTGGGCCAACATGTGTGCATGAGGGGAAAAATGAGAAGAAAACAGATATGGAGGAATGCAGGAAATACAGTTGGGAAGAAACCTTAGATCTTAGATACTGTCCTTGAGTCACTGAATTAACCAGCCCTAGAGCTACTCTGCCTTGGCTGTGCTCTTGCTGAAGGCATTCTCAGGAGTTTCTTCCCTAGTTGGCAGCTGAAAGCTTCCTCATTGGCCCAGAGGCACAGAGGAGTAAACCAATTTGTTTGAGGTCACAGAGCCAGTGGGAAAGCTTGTCTGTGAACAGTGAAACCACTATCTCCCAATTTTTCATTTCTTAAGCTTTTGGATTAAATGAGTAAATGCTGTTCAGATACAAGTAGAAGGAAAAATCACATGTTTTTACAGTTATTTCTATAGCAATGTGGCAACTTTGAGAGATTAAGAAAATAGAATTGATATCAACTTTGCATATGTTAAAACACCACACATTTTATAAAATAATTAAGAGAAAGTGCTTAAATTATCTATTTCAATTAAAAACAAAAGTCATAACTTTATTTGTTAAAATAAATTAATTCTTATTATGGGACTGTCCTAAATTTGAATTTTTTTCCTGCTTAGAAAGTAATACATTTTTAATAGTATTATGAACATAATCATTAACATCACTTTGTGACAGGCAATGTGATAAGCATTTTGAAGACATTCTAATGCAACCCTCTCAGCAACTTTAGAAAGTAGGCACTATATTATTGTCCCCTTTTTACTATAAAAGTAATTGGGCAAAGGTGTTCTGTCAAAGACACATGGCCTGCAATGACCAAGTAAGGGCCTGTATTTGGAAGACCCTGTTCTGAATTGCATGCCATATTGCTTGCCCCTTTTGGAATCGTCTATATCTTGTTCAAAATTTCTGTGTTTTTTTTTTTTTTTCAGGTGGGGTCTCACTCTGTTGTCCAGGCTGGAGTTCAGTGGTGCCATCTCAGCTCACTGCAACCTCCACCTCCCAGGTTCAAGTGATTCTACTACCTCAGCCTCCCAAGAAGCTGGGATTACAGGTGCTCACAACCACATCTGGCTAATTTATTTATTATTTTTTTTATGGAGAAAAGTCTTGCTCTGTCACCCAGGCTGGAGTGCAGTGGTGCGATCTCGGCTCACTGCAACCTCCATCTCCCGGGTTCAAGAGATTCTCCTACCTCAGCCTCCCAAGTAGCTGGGATTACAGGAGCATGCCACCACACCTGGCTAATTTTTTGTATTTTAGTAGAGACGGGGTTTTACCATGTTGGCCAGACTGGTCTCGAACTCCTAACCTCGTGATCTGACCGTCTTGGCCTCCCAAAGTGCTGGGATTACAGGTGTGAGCCAACATGCCCAGCCCAATTTTTTTATGTTTAGTAGAGACGCGGTTTCCTCATGTTGGCCAGGCTGGTTTGCACTCCTGGGCTCAAGCGATCTGCCTGCCTTGGCCTCCCAAAGTGCTGGGATTACAGGTGTCAGTCACTGTGCCTGGCCTAAAATTTCTTAATATATATAACAAACACACACATTTATTAAGGAAACTAGAAAAGAGACAAAATTTTGAAAAATCTTATGTTTAACTCTATTATTTTGGTAAAATCTCTGATTTATTTTCTCATAGACAGAGCTATTCAAAACTCTTCAGGTACAGAAAGACAAGCATGGCATATTCTCATTTGTTTGTGGGATTTAAAAATCAAAACAACAGACCTCAAAGACATAGAGAGTAAAAGGAGAGTTACCAGAGGCTGGGAAGGGAAGTGGGAGGCTACCTTTTATATTTATATAAAATTAAACCATTTTCAAAAGTACCCATTTCATTATGTGAATATCCAGTTTACTTAATTATTTCATGGCTTTTTAAAATTTTTATTTTTTGTTTTTAATTCTTTTTGCCCTTCGCCATGTTCTTTAATTTTATTCTTGAGTTACAAATAATCCAATTGCATTTTTCAGTTATTTTAAAATTTGCAATAAAGTAATTATTAACTATAGTCACCCTATTGTGCTATCAAATTGTAGGTCTTATTCATTCTTTCTATTTGCTTTGTACCCATTAACCACCCTCACCTCTCCCATAGCCTCCCGCTACCCTTCCCAGCCTCTGGTACACCTCCTTCTATCTCATTGTAGTTTTAATGTGCACTTCTTTGATGATCAATGATGTTGAGTACCTTTTCATATAGGTGTTTGCCATTTGCAGGTCTTTTTTTGAGAGATGTTTATTCAAATCTCTTGCCCATTTTTTTACCAGATTAGTAGATATTTTTTCCTATAGAGTTGTTTGAGCTCCTTCTATATTCTGGTTATTGATTCCTTGTCAGATGAGAAGTTTGCAACTATTTTCTCCCGTTCTGTGGGTTATCTTTCCACTTTGTTGATTGTATCCTTTGCTATGCAGTAGCTTTTCAATTTGTGATCTCATTTGTCCATTTGCTTAGGTTGCTTATGCTGGGGTACTGTCCAAAAAATCTTTGCTTAGACCAATGTCCTAGATATTTTCCGCGATGCTTTCTTGTAGTACTTTCATAGTTTGAGGTCTTAGGTTTAACTTTTTAATCCATTTTGATTTGATGTTTGTATATGGTGATGGATAGCAGTCTAGTTTCCTTCTTCTGCATATATCCAATTTGCCCAGCACCACTTATTGAGGTGACTGTCTTTTCTACAGTGTATGTTCTTGGTACCTTTGTTAAAAATGAGTATACTGTAGGTGTGTGTATATGTTTCTGGGCTCTCTATTCTGTTCCATTGATGTCTGTGTCTTTTTGTATGCCAGTACCATGCTGTTTTGGTTACTAAACCTCTGTAGTATAATTTGAAGTCAGGAAATAGGATTCCTTCAGTTTTTATTTCCTTAGGATAGCTTTGGCTATTCTGACTCTTTTGTGGTTCCATATACATTTTCCTTTTTTTTTTCCTATTTCTGTGAAGACTGCCATTGGTATTTTGATAGGGATTGCACTGAATCTGTAGAGTTTTTTGAGTATTTCAAAGGCTTGAACATAGTATTCTAGATGAGCTTCTTCTATGATGTCAGTCTTCAAAATAAATTCTGTAAATGTACATTCAGTAATGCCATCTAAGTAAAACATAGTCAATTATAGAATACGATCCTTTCAATATATGCCAAAGTTAAAACACTGGCCCAGCCATTCTTCACAATGGGCTTTGGCAGTGATCTGGTGAGCCTCAATGTTGATACTGTCAAATATATAAGAAAATCAACAAAGGAGCAAACCAGGAAGCCTCTCTCAACCTCTTCCCCGCAAAAAAAAAAAAAAATCACAGTATATGGTTTGAAATGATGGTGACGAATCCTGGGTTTTATCCTTCTCACTCTAAATTAAATTTATACTCCCTCAAAGAACAAATAATGAAAACTTCTGCTTAGCAATAGTTTCAGGACATAAGTGATTAACAGCAAACTATGAATTTTGAAAATATCTTTACACGTGTTTTTTCAAGAGATTTAAAATAACTGTTAAAAATCAATAGCTATCATAAACTGATAAATAAACATAAATACCCAGAGGCAACAATGCCTTAATGGCATATAAGAAGTGAATTAAAACTACATCCTCTCAAGAAGGCAACAAATCAAAGCTTTACGAATGTTAAGCCATACTTTTGTTAGTGTTGCCATCTCTGTTGGTGGCCTCAGTAATATTCTAGTCCACATGTATCATATTACTCCATCACATACATTCTAAGGAATGCTTATCCATCTTGGCTTAAAAAAGACATTCTGAATATTTTATTTTATTCATTAATTTATATTCTGCATTAAACAAACTAAATATATGAAAATAAACTCAATTACAAGTATCTACCAAAAAGTCTCCTCCAGTTTTTGGGTGATGGCCTAGATTGGGCTCTATTCTAGTGGAAAGTAAGATCAGGTAAGATAGCTTTGATGCCAGGAAGTAAGGATAAAACAGGGCTTGGCAAAGTGATGACCATTTTCCCTGCATATGCTCCTAAGTGGGATTCCCTGTGTTACAGCTGGCTGTACCATGTGGAGAGAAACAAGTCTTACCAGACCAGAAGTCCAGTATCTCAAAGCCTCAGAATCTTCTACGAAAGGGATTTGAATGTCTAGAAAGTCTGTAATGTATACAGATACATAAAGTGTAAATTCCATTGGTGTGTAAGCCCATAGATGTTTGTCTAAATATGGATCAATCTTGTGACTTTTGATTAAGTAATCAATTCAACATTAACATTGACCACAACCAAATATTTGCTTGTCACCTATCTGCATTTAAAGGTCCTCATCTGTACAATGAGGGGTTGGGATTCAATTGCCATTAAGGTCCACTTTGTTTGCATTCCGGCTGCAATATACAGTAATGTGTGCCCACATACCCTGCAAATTTGTCAGGCTCAGGTTAAAATTCTGAGGCATTAGTGGAAGTGGACCTCAGTGGTCACAGCCGGAGCAAGCTGTCGGTGACCAGGATGGAGCCTGTAAGGGCAGCTTGCTCATGGCTGCTGAGTTCCCATGGGAAGGGGCTTTCCTAGCTGATTCCAGGCACTGAGTATGAGCAAAGGAAAAGTTCACTGTCTCTCACTTCAGTGAGGATAGCAAAGATGCTTCTCTTAGGATTCCCCTTGGATTCCTCTTTATTGGTGAAGATTTAAGTTGGTATGTGGAGATGTGTGGAAAAAAGGAATAAGATATTATCTGCTTTTTAAAATAATTCCCTGTGAGTTATAATCTCTTTGGAGTTCTGAATGCTTCTGTAAAAAAATATCTTGTTTTTAAGCAATGAATTTTTGAATCAGTTATTCACTAAAACAATTCCTAACAATTTCATGCCCACACAGACAATTAGACATGAAATGATAAGCTTTCTGCTGATATTCATTAACTAGAATCAGAACTAGAGATATGCACAATAGTTGATATATCTGTGAGGAAACGTACCTGTTCAAATAATATTTTAAAAAAGATGCATGATGCCAGTTATGGACTAGTGATAATAGTCGGTGATATACTACACGAAACTCTTTAGACTGAATGATAAACCTAACTCGAACTTGTTTCATTAATTTTTTAGAATAAAACTAATGATGAGATGTAAAGATGCGATAATGCAGTCCTGAAGCACTTCTGAAGTAATGTGGAAAGACTCTTCAGTCAACAGTAATGTTCAGTAATGAGACAACCAGCTTGTCCACTCTAGTTTTCTGCTTCTGCATTAAACTGGATGAAAAAGATACATTCCAATAATTTCTTCTCCAGTGCAGGCAAGTGAAGTATCACGCATGTGTGTATGAATAGATGTTTACTGTTATATCTTTCTACTCTAATAAGCTGCAGTATGCAAGTAGTAAAACAATCCATTTTATTTTGAAAAACTGATGTCAATTTGGAATTGTTTTCACTATCAACAAAAACATTACTACCCTCTGGGGAGATTAAATAGACATTGATGATCTATACCCAAAATAAGCTTTAATTTGGCCCCAGAAGAAAGCTCAGAGATGGAAAAACAAGAAGAGAGACCTGGCTGAGTTAAATGCCAGGGATATGGCAAAACTACTTACTTAATGCCCAAGCAACAGTGTTACTTAAAACAACAACTGGGCAGATAGTCTAGCATTTTATATTTTTCATTTGCAGCTTCCTAGCACATACATGTAGTAAATGCTCAGTAAGAGAATTTTTTTTTCTTTTTTTTCTTTTCATTACTCACTAAAGAAATAGCCTGAAAAAAAAGCTCAAAAGAGTCTGGGCCAGGACTGGTCCTGAGTCTGGATCTCCCAGGGCTGGCCTCTTTGTTTTCTCTTCTTGCAAACTCTGTCTCCAGCCTCTTAAATAGTTATTTACTGATCTCTCCCAAAGGGTCACAGGTAATAGGCTCAAGATGTAGTTGCCTTTTACTTGCACTGTGTAAAGCTCTCAAAGATGCCCTGTCAATTAATTAGCGGCTTAATTGGAATGAAATTATGTAATTAAGCATCTCATTTCAAATTAGATATAAATGTTTACCGGCTCACAGGGGATGAGACTTTCAAGGGGCCTTCATCCAGACCTTGTTGATTTTGACAGTAAGTCAATGTCTGTCTTCCTTTTCTTTTTCAAGTTAAAAATGCAGGATTTTAATAAAGCCCAAAGATAAGTCTCATAAACCAGTAAGGAAGGTATCAGCTTACTTACATTTTGTAGAAGCTGATGACCTCTTCCAAAGTAACACATTCCTCGTTTGGGCAAGAGTATTTATTAGATCCCCAAGGAATTAATTGTCTCCAGAAAGTGAATGGCAAATTCATTATAAGTCATGGGTTTGCAAAATATAACAAGAAATGTGTTTCTTTTACATATAAAAAAGTATTATTATACATAAATAAAAATTTCAAGTTGTTCTATGATAAAAGTCCTCTGACTTCTTTGCGCATGCCTTCAAAAGCTTTAAAGCATTTCTCTATCAGGGCGGATATTGCCAGTGTTTCCCCAGAAACCACTCCCTGCATTTCCCTTTTAAATGGACTCCTTCCTCCATGTCAAGGTCTTAGCCTCGCCATTTGGACAAGTTCTTACCAATGGAATGTAAGTAGATGGAAGGATGTGTACAACTTCCACGTTATTTTCTTAAGAGTCAATTTATTGTTCTCAGCTAAGCAGTTGATTTGTACTAAGCAGCCAGCAGTTTTATCAGACATTGATTTTATACTATCAGTGCAAATGTCAAGACAATGAAAAGTGTAAATAATATCTCAGCATTATTATAAAAATAGTTTTGACATCAGATATTCCCTATAAGGTTCTCTGCAGACCACACATTGAAAACCACTGGTCTCAGCTTCTATAACAAATATACCCAAGAATACAGAAGAGCAAACAAGATAAAAGGATATTTGCTTATGTAATTGCTCATGTAATTCTATTCCTCTTGCAAAAAAGTGGATGTTATTCCAGCGAGGCAGGACTTACTCTGTAGACAAGGACAACTCCTTGGGAAACAACAGGACAACTAGAAAAGAAGGAACCTCAGCCCTTAGATGATCTTGTGGAGGAGATAACCATCTTCCTCACCTCAACTCCCATCTTTAAGCCAGAGTTTCTGTACCTCAACTTGTCTTTTGAGGTTAGATAATTCTTTGTTCTGGGAGATTGTTTTGTGTATTTAAGATGTTTAGTTGCATCCCTGGATGTCAGTAACTTCTCTCTCCCCAGTCATGGCAATCAAAAATGTCTCTAGACATTGCCAAATACCTCTGAGGGGCAAAATTTCCCCTAGTTGAGAACCACTGCATTAGATAATTACATGAGCAAATATTATTTTATTAAATATCTTGTTTGATCTTCTGTATCCTTGGGTATATTTGTTACAGCAGCTGAGACCAGCAGTTCTCAGTATGTGGTACGCAGACAAAAATATAGAAGATATAGTTTAAAAAGCAAAACAAAGTTTGCACCTGAAGAATGCAATAACTGAACTGAAAAAATCACTAGAAGGGTTCAACAGCTGACTTGACTAAGGAGATATATGTGTTAACAAACCCAAAGAAAGGTCATTTGAAATTATACAGTCAGAGGAGCAAAAAGGAAAAAAGAATGAAAAACAGAATGAAGAAAGCCCAAGTGACTTATGGAAAGTTATCAAGCTGGCCACTATATGAATTATGGGAGTCCCAGGGGAGAACAGAGAGAGAAAAGAGATAGAGAGAAAAGAAAAAAAAAGTTTATTTAAAAAATTATTGGACAAAAACATCGCAAATCTGGAGAAGGAAAAATGCACTCAGATTCAAGAAGGCAAATGAATCCCAAATAAGATGAACCAAAGGAAGTCCACACTGACACATATAATCTAACTGTCAAAATTCAAAGACAAAGAGAATTTTGAAAGCAGCAAGCAGAAACCCAATCATTATGTAGGAGAAAACTCTCATAACACTATCAGTGGATTTCTCAGCAGAAACCTTGCAGGCAAAAATGAAGTTGGATGATACATTCATAGTGCTTAAAAAATGCCAAACAAGAATATTATACCTGGCAAAACTCTCCTTAAAAAATGAAGGATATGTACTTTCTCAGATGAACAAAAACTAAGGGAGTTCCGCTCCACTAGACCTGCCCTACAAAAAAATGCTAATGCAGTACTAAAAACTGAAACTGAAAGATGCTAAACAATAAACTGAAAACATGTAAAATATAAAGTTCACTGGTAAAGATAAATATATTAAAAATATACAATACTATAATACTGTAAGCATGTTGTATAAATCAATTTTAATTCTGGTTTAGAAGTTGAAAGACAAAAGCATAAAAATAGCAATAACTATAAAAATATACTATTTGATACACAACATAAAAAGATGTAATTTGTGATATCAGTAACATAAAGGGTAGAGGAGGAGAGAGGTTAAAGTGAAGAGCTTTTGTATGTGATTGAAGTTAAGTTGTTATCAGCTTAAAATAGACTATTAAAGCTATAATATGATTATGTAAGCCCCATGGTAATGCTAAAGATAATATTTATAGAAGATAAATGAGAAAGAAAACAATGCTATAAAACCTATAAAAAACTATAAAAAATCAATGAAACATAAAGGAAGATATCAAAAGAGACAAAGAGGACCAGAAGCACTACAAAAACGAAAGAAAACAGTCAACAAAATGGCAATAAGAAGTCCTTCCTTTTCAAGAATTCCTTTAAATGTGAATGCATTAAACTCCTCAATCAGAAGACATAGAGTGGCAGAGTAGATTTAAAAAGATACAATTATCTGCTGCCTAGAAAAGGCTATACAGATTTAATGACAAATTTGTTGAAACTGAAAGTATGGGAAAAAAAACATGTTCCATTCAAAAAGAAAAAAAAGATAGAGCAGGATGGCCATACTTATACCAGACAAAATACATTTTAAGTCAAAAACTGTCACAAGAGGCAAGGATATTATATAATGATAAAAAGGTCAATTCACCAAGATGATATAACAGTTATAAATACATACGTATACAACATCAGAGCATCTAAACACATGAAGCAAACATTGACAGAACTGAAGGGAGAAATACACAGCAACACAATAACAGTAGAACGTTTCAATACCCACTTTCAATAATGGCCAGAACATTCAGACAGAAGATCAATAAGGAAAGAGAACTTGCACAATATAAAACAAATGGGCCTTACAAACACATGTGGATCATTCCAGTCAGTAAAAGCAGAATAAACTTTCTTCTCAGGTATACACAGAACATTCTACAGGATAGATTACATGTTAGGTTACAAGATATGTCCTAACAAATTTAAGAGGACTAACTTATCAAAAGTATGTTTTCTAACTACAGTGGAATGAAATTAGAAATAAATACCAAAATGAACCTAAAAAGTTCACTAATAGTTGAAAATTAAACAATACACTCCAGAACAACCACTGAATTAAAGAAGTAATCAAATGGGAAATTAGAAATATCTTGAGACAAATGAAAATAAGTCACAACATACCCAATTTTATGGCGTGCAGCAAAAGCAGTAGTAAGAGAGAACTATATTGCAATGAACACTGACATTAAAAAAGAAGAAAGATCTTAAAAATGAGAAAGATCTCAAATAATCAACCTAATTCTACAACTTGATAAACTAGGAAAAGACCAAACTGGATCCGAAGCTACCAGAAAGGAGAAAATAATGAAGGTTAGAACAAAAATAAATAAAATAGAGAATAGAAACAATAAAAAACCAAAACTAATAGCTGTTTTCTGAAAAGATAGATAAACTTGATAAACATTTATCTAAACTAAGAAAAGAGAGAAAAAACTTAAAGAGAATTAGAAATGAAAGAGGAGACATTGATGCCACAGAAATATAAAAGGTTATAATAAATTACTATGAGTAATTAAACACCAACAAATGGGATAAACTAAAAGAAATAGATAAATTCAGTCTACCAAGACTAAATTAGAAAGAAATGAAAAATCAGAACAGACCTATAACCAGTAAGGTGACTGAATCAGTTAAAACACCAAACATAACAAACAAAAACAACAACAAAAAACTATCCAACATGGAAAAGCTCAGGACCAATGGCTTCACTGGTAAATTCTACCAAACACTTAAAGAGTATTAACAACAGTCCTTCTCAAATCTTCCAAATAATTGAGAAGTGGTTGAGGGGCCCCCTCCAAACTCATGTATAAGGCTAGCACTACCCTGAAGCCAAAGGCAGAAAAAGACACTGCAAGAAAAGGAATCTACAAGTCAATATTCCTGATGAATATGCATGTAAAAATCTCAACAAAATATTAACAAATCAAATTCAACAGCCCACTGAGGATTATATACTTTTTTACCAAGTGGAATTTATCCCCATGATGCAAGGATAGTTCAACAGACAAAAATTAATCAAGGTGATACACCACATTAACAGAACAAAGGATAAAAATCACATGATCATCTCAAGATATACAGAAAAATAATTTGACAAAATTTAATGTTCTGTCATAATAAAATCACTCAACAAACTAGGAATAGAAGGAAATTACCAAACATAATAAAGGCCATATCCAATAAGCTCACCACTAGCATCATATTCAACAGTTAAAACCTGAATGCTTTTCCTCTAAGGTCAGGAACAAGGCAAGGATGTCACTCATGCCCCTTCTATTCAATATTGTACTGAAGTTCTAGTGTGAGCAATTTGACAAGAAAAAGAAATAAAATAATCAAAAATGAAAAGAAATAAAATAATCTCTACTCACAGATGACATGATCTTATGTGAAGAAACTCCTAAGGATTTCACACACACAAAAAAAAACCTGTCAGAACTAATAAATAAATTCAATATATAAAATCAACATGCAAAAATCAGTTGTGTTTATACACTAACAATGAACAATCTGAAAAGAAAATTAAAAAACAATTACATTTACAATAGCATTCAAAATAATAAAACACTTAGGAATAAAGTTAAGCAAGGAGAAGGAAGACTTAATATGCCGAAAACTACAAAATGTTACTGAAAGAAATTTTAAAAAACACAAATAAATGGAAATACATTCTACGTTTCTTGACTGGAAGACTTAATAGTATATTATTAAAATGTCTATGGTATCAAAGCAATCTACAGATTCAATGCAGTCTTTTCCAAAACCCCAAGGCAATCTTTACAGAAATAAAAAAAATAAGATTAATATGCAACCACAAAGGACCCCAAATAGTTAACACTCTTGAAAAAGAAGAGGAATGTCAGAGTCCTCATACTCTGTAATTTCAAAACATATTACAAAGCTACAGTAATAAAAAAAATGGTACTGACATAAGACAAACACATAGTCAAGGGAACAGAAAACACAGCCCAGAAATAAACCAATGCATATACAGTCAAACAATCATTGACAAGGATGCCAAGAACATAATGGAGAAAAGACAGCCTCTTAAACAAATGATGTTGAGAAAACTAGAAATCCATATGCAAAACAATGAAATGGAATCCATATATTGCAGCATATATAAAAAGCAACTCAAAATGTGGTAAAGACTCACATGTAAGACCTGAAACTGTAAAACTCCTAAAATAAACCACAAGGGAAAAGCTTCATGACATTATTCTTGGAAATGCATTTTTTGATATGACAGCGAAAGAATAGACAACAAAAGAAAAAATAGATAAGTGAGACTAAATCAAACTAAAAAGCTTCTGCACAGCAAAAGAAACAATTAACAAAGTGAAAAGGTAACCTACACAATAGGAGAAAATATTTCCAACCATATATCTGATAAAGGGTTAACACTTAAAATATAATTTTTAAAAAAACTCCTATAGTTCAGTAGCAAAAAAAACCTCCAGTTATCTGATTTGAAATGAGCAAAGGGCCTGAATAAACATTTCTTCAAAGAAAACATACAAATGCCAATAGGTATATGAAAAGATTTCCAATATCATTGATCATCAGAAAAATGAAAATCAAAATTATAATGAGATATCACTTCATACCTGTTGGTATGGCCATTATATATTTTTACAAAGATAAATAAAAACATAAAATAACAAGTGTTTACAAAAATGTGGAAAAACTGTAACCCCTGTGAACTGCTGGTTGGAATATTAAATGGTGCAGATGCTATGGAAAACACTATGAAGTCTTCTTTAAGAATTTAAAAATAGAACTATAATATGATTGAGCTATCCTACTTTTGGGTATTTATCTAACATAACTGAAATTAGGATCTCAAAGAGAGATATCTGCACTCCCATATTCATTGCAGCATTACTCATTATAACCAAGAGACATAAAAAACCTAAATGACCTTTGATAGGTAAAGAGCATTTTGTAAATACATACAATAAAATACTATTTAGCCATAAAAAGAAGAAAATTCTGTCAAATGCTACAACATGAATGGATCTTCAGGATATTATGTTAAGTGAAATGTCAGTCACAGAAGGGCAAATACTGCTTGATTCCACTTATATAAAGTATCTAAAATAGTCAAACTCATAGAAGCAGAAAGTAGAATGATTTTTCCCAGGCTTGGGCAAAGGGATAACTGGGGAGTTGCTTTTCAATAGATATAAATTATCAGTCACACAAAATGAAAAATATCTAGAGATCTGCTGTACCTCATCGTGCTTATAGTTAATAATGTCTTTTATACTTATAATTTTGTTAAAAGGAGAAATTTTATTTTATGCATTTTTAATCACAATGAAACATATGCATGTACATCATCCCTTTTTCTCATTTTTATGTGTGAGGGTGTTTTGGAAAATAATTTATTTTTCATTAGAATATTTATAATACATTGGTTTTATTTTTATTTTCTACATTAACCAATAAAATATTTTAAAAGTCTTCTCATATTAATTTTACTATCATTAATATTGATGGGTAAGACCCACATAAGCAAAAGCTCTTTGGGCTCTTCAATAATTTATATGGGCTGGGCACGGTGCCTCACACCTATAATCCCAGCACTTTTGGAGGCTGAGGCAGGAGGACTGCTTGAGGCCAGGAGTTTGAGATAAACCTGGGCAATATTTTTTCTTCTCTTTACTGGTTATAGGTCTGTTCCAATTTTTAATTTCTTTCTAATTTAGTCTTGGCAGACTGAATTAATCTATTTCTTTTAGTTTATCCCATTTGTTCATGTTTAATAACAAGATTCTGTCTCTACAAAAAAAATAGAAAAAATTAGCTGGATGTGGTGGCACACACCTGTGGTCCCAGCTACCCGTGAGGCTGAGGTGGGAGGATCACCTAGGCCCAAGAGGTAGAAGCGGCAGCGAGCTGTGATTTCTCCAGTGTACTCTAGCCTTCATGACAAAGAAAAACCATGTCAAAAAAAAATTATTGTAAGAATCTAAACTTTCTAGGCTTGAAAGTTTTTAGTTCCACTGGTTTAGTTGGATTATGCTCTAAGTAATACACACATAAAAAACTTCTTTTCAAATCTTGGTCTTTGTACTCAGTTATTATGTAAACATTAAACTTGAGTGTTAATGGATTTATCTAAAAAGTTTATCTACAAAGTAACTTTTTCTTTTAAAAATAATTAAAATATTGCATATATCATAGGTAACCTTTTCCTATGTTTATGATTAATTTCCTCAGATAATTACAAACCCTTTGTAGAAAGGATCAATAGATTTTTCTTTTAGTTTCTCCTTAGATTAAAAAATACACAATCAGGCCTTGATAGGTAGTTCACGAGAAAGAAAAAAATACAGTAAATATAATAAAGGGAAACAATAAAAGTCTAAATTGAAAAATGATAGTAACATAAACATAGCAAACATTAAGTGACTGCTGCTATCTTCAAGGCACTAAGGTATCTTATCTAATCCTCTTCACAACCCGGAGAGGTAGATAATATTTTCATTATCACGCAGGTAAGGAAAGGGTAGGCTACAATGTTGAGTAACTTGTCCTAGTTGGCAAGCAGCAGACTTGAAATTAGGAGTCTTGGAGCTAGGGGCGGAACTGATGTTCTCTCTGACTCCAAAAAGCCTCCGAGTGTGTGTGTGTGTGTGTGTGTGTGTGTCTTGTTTTAAAAATCGAGTCTTTGTGTTGTCAAATCCATGCATCTCCTGGGCTACTATGTCGTTTGAGCTAAGGAAAACAAATCCAGGTCAGTAGCAGTGCCACCAGCTGTGAAACAGGTCAAGGAAAACAGCAATCATTGAGCCCAGGAAATTACCAGGGGGATCAGGGGATGCCATGTTGTTGTTCTCAGACAGAGATAAAAATAAATCAACTTCTCCTGTAGAGTGCAGAAGGTACAGGCAACTCTACAGCATTCAACCCAAACCACACACCACTGGAGATGGGAGACAACAAAGGAGTTCAATCAGCTCAATCCAAGCATTCTCTCCCATTCAGTGTGCTCTGTGACAGGGGGTAGCCTACATGTGTGGGCATGGATAGAAATATATAGGGAGCAGCAAGCATGCATTTCTCTCTCTCCTCTCTGCTGAGAGCAAAAAGAGGCATATAACAGGAGGAGGTCTCCAGGATTCCAGGATGTGATGTGCCAATCACTTCAGTCAGAAATTAGTATCACTGAAGAAGCACTTGGGTAGGGATATGTATATGCTCCCGAGAAAGAGTTGGGAAAGAGGAGTTCTCTCCTAAAGACTAAGAACACCAGAAATTATTTAAAGACAGCATTTTCATATAAGGCTACATTTCCCGAAGGATATCCTGCATGAGAAACTCATAAAATGGGTTCTAAAGCCAATAGATCTGGGAAGTACTGTGCAGTATAGACAAACTTGAAGATTCATATTAATGTATTAAAGGTTTCGAGAACTACTACAAGAAGAAACTTGCTCCTGTTTGTTTATTCCAGAGCTTCCTAAGTTGGATGCAAGGGTAATGTCTTATGAATGCGTTTTCAATTCTGCTGATGGAAAGAGTATGATGGGCTAAAAGAAAGTAAACAGACTAACCTGGTCAAATTCTTACTTTCTCTAGACCACAGATATCTCACTAGTAAAACAGGAACAATTGCAACTATATCATGGAGTTACTGTAGAAATCAAATGAAATGATATGTATAAACTACAGAATTTATATTAGATAGGCAATAAATAGTATCCGTCTACCAAAGTATGTATCTTTTGGCATGAGCAACTTAGCCAAGAATTCTATGCACAGATTACCTGACATCATACTGGGCAGACAATGATGGATAAGATATAGGATCTATTCTCTAAGGACTTACACTCCAATTAGGGAGAAAGATATGTGAACAGCTAACCACATAATGAGTGCTATCTTACAAGTTTGTAGAATATGTTATGGAAAAGTTTAATTTTCCCAGAGCAAATTGTGGATGCCTTCAGAACTGAGTCTTGAAAATCTACCATAGTTTCCTAGGTAGAACAGTAAAATGAAGCATTTGGATAAAGGGAAATTGGTAAACAATGATCAGAGACATGATGTATTCAGCATTTAGAGGAAAGTAGAGTCTGGATGCAAATGGAAGGGAAGGGATGGTTGAGCTGAGATGGTAGGTCAAGGTGATGATGTAAAAGGCGCTGCTGCTAAAGGAGTTTGGACTTTATTTGAGGGCACTGTTGAGCCTTTAAAGTTTTTTTTCAATAAGAAAGACAAGATCAGGTTTGTCTTTCAGAATGATGATTCTGCTAACATCAGAGAGGCTGATCACAGGAGGCAAAATTGCAAGCAAAGAAGCAGCTTGAAGCCAATCATTCCCTCTTGCCTGACCTCATGTTGGTGAGGGGATGGCCCAGAGCAGCGCTCAGAGAGGATGACAGAAAGTGATGGGTAGCAAGGCCATATAAGGGTAGGTCTTAATGTCCCTAATGTTGGGGAAGAAACAAAAGAAACAAGAAGGTAAAAATTAATGCCTGAGATTCTAACTTGGATGACTGGATGCATGGTAGGACAATTAACCATAATTTTTTTAAAAAAGCAAGGGAAAAATCAATTTAGGGTAAGATAATGGGGAAGGGTTGTATTGTTTCAGGAATTTGTAAATTGAAATTAATCCATGGGGCTTAAATTGGCTTCAATCATTAGAAAATGGGAAGTACAGATCTGGAGTTTAGAATTCTAACTGGGATTGAGGATACAGCATTGGGAGTCAGAAGTTTAAGCAGCAGGAACTAGATGCCCCAGTATGAGGATGTGGAGTGCTCAAAATCATAACAGAGTGAGCCAGGAGTTGGAAAATGCCAAGGATAAGAAGAAAGTGGAGATCCTGACTTCTGGAAGACTGTATCTCACCTGGGGAGAATTGATATATTGCAAAGGACTGAAAGAAAAATTAAGTACAGTACTAAGCTCTATGCTACTTATAGCTTCAAGAGGATACAGCCTACTAATTAAGGCTTGAAATATAAATGAATGAGATCTTGAAGACAGGTGGGATTTCTAAACTTAAAACAAACAGAAGAAATAGGATGTAACTGTCGGAGCGAAGGGCCAGGCAACTATTCATATTAGCATTATTAAAGGAGGCTAGAATGAGGAAAGATTGGCTTACTGATGGGCAAAATTATGGAGATAGGAAAAAAACATGTGCATAAAGAGGAAACAAGGAAAATTTAAGTGGCTGGAAAGAGATAAGTATGAAGGGAGATAAAGGTAAAGGGATAGAGGATAAAAGATAAAGGAGAATGGTTAATTTCAACCTTGAAATTACTCAAGGTTGAAAAGAACAATTTGGAATTGATGTGTGTGCAATAATGGGACTACTAGTCTTTCAATATTTTACATATAAAATGGACTCAATGATCTCTATGTTATTTTTTGGTTTCAGAAGCAGTTCTTCTACCCAGTAATGACGTACCACAAATGGGTAATTTTGATTGACTTGAGGAGGGCTAGATGGACTCCAAGTAAGGTCCGGTAGCCGCTGTAATAGTCCAGATGATGCATGAGAACCTGAATTGTAGGAATTAAACCTAAAAACATAATTTGAAATGAATTACACTTCAAAGTAGACCAAATATAATGGATGAAGGAGGAGTCAATGAAGAGTCTTGAAGCAAATAAATTACTTTAAAGGTCTCAGTACAAAATGAAAACATAGCTAACCAGAGGTCAGGAGGCTGTGGCTATATGAATGAGTGAGGGCCTATGTTTCTGAGCCTCTAGCACACTTTGGGGCATGCCTTTTAGTTACGTGTACTTAAGTGTTGATCTTTGTGTTCTTGTCTGGCCTTGTCTCTGGGTCTCTCTTTTCATGCATGCGTGTGTGTGTGTGTGTGTTCACATACGCATACATCTCTGCGGGTTTACATAAGGGTCTCTAGGTCTCTTGGCTCCTATAGACATGAGCCCTCATCTTGCTTGCTCACCTGTAATTGTCAATCCCAGCTGTGTCATTGTGTCATCTGGTCAATGTCCTTGTACCTGTGTGTGCATGTCTTTGCTATAAGATTGTGTTGGCATGTTTTAATAGGTGTGTATGCACGTGACAACTGCATTTTTGGTGCTCATATGTATGGTCCAGGCTTCTATCTGTTTATATTTATATTTTACATCAGCATGTGTGTGTGTTTGTGTACGTGTGCCTACTTTCTAAGTCTTGAAAGTAGTGTACCAGTTGGTGCCTTTCACAGCTAATGTAAAACTGTCAAACAGTCCTGAATGACAAATGGAAAAAAAAACAACTTAATGTATCTGGCTACATTGGCCTTTTTACCTTTAACAGAAAATTGGTCTTATCTTTTACAGCCTATTTCACTACATATCAATGTGCAGATGCAAATATTTCTGTGCCACTAACATAAAGCCTGTATCAACCCAAAGCAATCCTTTGTAGAAACTGAATCTGAAATTATTCTCTTTGCTTCATAATGGTAGTGAAAACCAAGCAAAGCATTTTTTGAGCCATAAAATTTAATTTAACTCAAAAGTCACCCTAGCTTATGGATTTTCCTGCACAGACACTTTCATATTAGGAGCCTGTGGTGAAGACTCCCTGTTGATTTTTGTACATTCTAGGAGTAATAGAGAGAGATGTAATTTTACATTTTTTACTCAACTATTAGTAAAATAACTATGACGGGTCGCTTTTGTTGGGAATGATGTAAAAGAAGGGAGACAGGGAGGGCCCATCACAAGGCCAGTGTTAGGATGGGTCTTTACATTACATTATGGGTCAAGCGGGAAAGGCCAGGCAGATGTCTGTGCTTCAGTCCCATAGGAAGTTAGAATGAGGAGACCATTAAATTTACATGCATAAAGGCATGACCCCAGGCATGGAGACAGAGATGCACACAGTGTGACAGGTTCTGTGGCTGATGAGATTGAAGGTGATCTCTGTTTTCATACATAATCAAGCTGAATCTCAGTGAATTTTAGCAGCAGCCCCAGGATCACCACTTGGGATCCTGAAGTCTTGGAGCTGAGATTTAAACATAGATTTCTTGTTCTATTCTCCATTTTATGAAGCCACTTCCCAAAGGACATATGTTACAAACATTTCCCCAAACCATCTTCTTCATGTTTGGGGTTCATTGTCCACATTAAAAATAAATCAAAGACAAGCAGTAACCCAAATATTCTTGGGTATAAATTTTAAAATGAAAACTGCTGTAATGTACCTGTCAGAAAACATTCACATTCTTAGCCTTTTGGACAACATGGTTAGCCACATGAGTAGACTTGACTTTAAATTCTCTTTGTTTATTAGTTGTCCACTAATAGGATAAAAAGAGCAATGAGTGCAGGAATCATAGAAATCTGTTCGCCAATTTTAATTCCAATGGAGTGCTGCAGGAAACAGTAAGCTTGAGTCTCACTTCCTCAATAGAAACCCCACGCAGGTGTTCAGAGCACACTTGGTATTTCCATCACTGGCTGCTACTGATGTGATATGGGGCATTTTCGTCAACCCCAAACACTGAATAGATGTGTCACAGTGCAATAATTAGCCCAAATTCCATTTACCTTTATTCTGATGTAAATGAATCCTGGTATTTTAGCTGTGCACATTGCTGAGTGCTAAAAATGTCATTCCTTATCACCCCTTACAACCAGGTGTGGCTACTAAGATCTTATAAGATATAGGAAGCAGTGTTGTCATGACACTTCTTAAGATTCTCTTAAAAGGAAGGGATATCCTTGTTCTTCCCTCTTTACCTTTCCTGCTGCATGAAATGTGGATGCAATGGCCAGAATATCAACAGTTATTTTGAATCATGAAGCAATTTTGGTTGTGTGAGCAGCCAGGCATGAGAAACAAGAGCAAGTTTTTGAGTTCCTGGAACCATGAATTCCTGAATTGCCTACCTCAGAACTACTCCTACATGGAAGAAATGTGTAGTTCTATTTTGCTTAAGCCACTATAGTTTGAACTGTAATACTCACAGCTGAATTTAATCTGCTTTGATGGAGGAAACATCTTGCTTCCAGGTCCTTAGTGGCTGCAAGATAACTGCTTCCCCTTCCATCATACTCCCATTCATGACCTATATCGCTCTATACAGCATCTATCAGAGAGCAACTAAGCCAAGAATTATCTGCAAAGATTTTCTTTGGTGCTGGCAAAGTAGAAGCAGTGCTTTAAATCCTGGAAGGTGTGGCTCGGGAGGACATGTTGGTGGGAAGTAAGGTAGGGCTGTAGGGCAAAGAGAGGAAAAACCTTGCTAGTAAGGAATATACTTCATCTTTTAGTACATCACTGGGCCAGGCAACTAGGGGAGAAAGAATGATTGATTTGATGCCTCTCTACTTTCCACATTATTTTAATTTATGCAAAAATGGGACTTCTATTTTTGAAATTCTTCATACCAAATACATTGATTGAATGGCACCAGGAGACTAAATGAGAATTAAACAAAAATGGGAGGAAAAGAAAATGAAAGAAAATAGAAAATAATGACACTAATAAAGCCAGAGTATCTATTATCATAATCAATATTAATGTCTTCAGCTCCTTCACATAAAGACAAATGATCTCAGACTGCATAAAACAATCTGACAACACCCATAAATCAAATTAACATAGAAATGTTAAAATTAAAGAGATTTTGGATTGAAATAATATTAACTTATAATATGACTTCTCCTACCTTCTGATTGGAATATCAATTGGGGGTGAGAAAAAGAAAAATATGGAAACTCACAATACGATCAAAACTGAAGGCTGGCAATCTAATGGCAATTTTGAAAAAGCTGACTCTATTTGTAATGATGGCCATTAACATTTAATGATGCTTATTATATATCTATATATATATTTACATATATATATATATATACTACAAGTTTTATAAACATCATCTCATTCAATTCTCACAATTATTCCCCATGTTAAAAACGAGAAAATTAAGTTTTAGTGAGACTTCACCCAAGGTCAAACAACTAATAAATGAAAAAGCTGAGACTCAGAATCAGGTGTTGAATGCTGAACCATATGGATTTTCATGGAGAAAATAAATACCCAGGTTTGGAAAAGACGCATATTAAGTTCAAGGGGATACAGAGGTACTGCCTGAAAAATGTTAGGCTATGATTTTAATATTACCTACTTACTGTTTATTGACTCAGAAGTCAAGTAACTACTAATCTGAAGACCTGGCCACATGCTCTCTCTGCCTTTTGGACAGTAGTACTCTGTGAGCTGAACACTATGTTAGACTTTTTCTCACCCATGCCATTTTTCTGCACAAAAGAAAAGGTGGTGTATTTCAGAAACCCATAGGCCAGGAACAGATGGGACTCCATTAGAATGTCTATTCTGTTGTGAAGTTATCTCTGGTAATGTGCTGAGTATAGAATTTGGATATAGAAAAGTGAACTAGAAACTAACATTTGTTAATGCACTACAGCAGTTCAGAGAATTAAAGAACAGAATAGTGGAGACAGAAAATATCTCATATCCATAGATCAGTGGTCTATCAAAAAAAAACACACATATGAAAAACTTAAGTCTTGAAATCTGATCTGAGAAGCTAATTTGTTTACACACAAGTAGGCTAACAGTAGAACAAATATCAACCAAAATCCTACCTCATTTAAAGGTGAGTGAAGAAAAAAATAAGAAATGTTGGAAAACAATATAAAGAAAAATCAATAGACTCAGAAAAAACAGAATAATAAAAATGATATACTGAAAGATCAGAATAAACTTAGAAGAAACTACACATAATCTTTAATAGAGAATAAAAATAAATGAATATCAAGAAAACAGGAAAAATATTACAGAGAAAGCAAGTAGAAATGCAAAACAAAATGAGTGAAATTATAAGAAAGATAGGTGAAATAAATATTTTAAGGAAGAATACAAATGAAATTGTAGAATCAAAATTTACACTGGAAGTAGTATTAAGCAAAGTTAATTTTACAGAGATGTAAGTAATATAACCTAAAACTCAAAGTATAATAAAAAAATAAAAAATTAAAAAATTAAAACACAAGAACATTTTTAGAATTCAGAAGGAAAGTGAAAAACAAAAGATACGAAGTTGCAAAAACTGTGATAATATATAAAGAAGGATGAGTATAGAATTCCGAAATATAGATAACTGTTCCTTAAGAAAATACCAGATCTTTAAAAAGTGGGAAAAAAATGATTAAGATATCCTAACAGATAGCCACTCTTGAAAAAGTAAAGAGTATTTTTGTAAATTGAAAATTCTTTTTTTTTTTTTTTTTTTTTTTTTTGAGACGGAGTCTCTCTCTGTCGCCCAGGCTGCAGTGCAGTGGTGCGATCTCGGCTCACTGCAAGCTCTGCCTCCTGGGTTCACGCCATTCTCCTGCCTCAGCCTCCCGAGTAGCTGGGACTACAGGCACCCACCATCACGCCCGGCTAATTTTTTTTTTTTTTTTTTTTGTATTTTTAGTAGAGATGGGGTTTCACCGTGTTAGCCAGGATGGTCTCGATCTCCTGACCTCGTGATCCGCCTGCCTCGGCCTCCCAAAGTGCTGGGATTACAGGCGTGAGCCACCGCGCCCGGCCGAAAATTCTTAACATTCAAAACAAATGCCTATACAAACCTAAGTATATCTAGCCAACATTTTAGAATTATAAGAATAAAAGAACTACACAGGTGTGCATAAAGATACCAATATTAAGCTGAAATAAAATTTTACACATACGCTTGTTGCTTTCTTCACATAATTGCTATGGAAAGATTTTGCAGATATGTGAATATTAAGATGGTAAGCTGAATACAGTACTGAGGTCAACTTCATCATGAAACTGCAATAAATCTCTAGTAAAGGAATTGTAGGAAGGCATGAATTAAAAAGAACAAAGGGTATAAGAATCAACAAAACACCTTTTGGATGCTAGAAAGCAGAGAGAATAATGTAACTGACTCAGCAGGCCAGAGAAAGGTGAACAGCTTATCTAGAAGTCAGAAAAATTGAGGGACACTCAATTTAGATTCTAAAAATTCCAAAATCTGAGAAAATGGCAGAAATGATACCTCTAAAATTGGGATGTATAAAGCAAAATTTTAAAAATGGAGAACTTCTGTGAATCTGGTTAAGAAACAAACAGAACTTTCTCTCACATTAGGCCACTCCACACTGCTGGGTTAATTACCTTGCACCACTATGGAAACAGACGGGAGGGTAATTCCCCGCAAAGGGTAAATCAGAAATCTCCAGGACTGAGGTATATCATTCACAGTTGAGGACTGCACATGTCAACTATGATCACTATTCTAGGTAGTCTGGTTGGATGAGGTTGTAACATTCTGAGAAAAGAAAAAGTTCAAAACTCGAGATTATGTATTGGTACTTTCATTATTCTTTCCTCATCTATCTCTCCATATTTTGATGGGCAAGTGTATTTCACATGTGTAGAAGAGTGGAGGAATGTTTTCTTTCTCTGGGGACTCTGACCACTCCAAAGAATATGACCTGAAGATACTGTTATTGAGGGTTTCCTACTGGGGTCTTCCAAGAGAGAAGCCAAATGGACAATTCCCAGCCACCCACCCACAGAGAGCCTTGGAATAGGTTTCAAGCACAGCATTTTTAATATAAGCAGACAGCCAAATATTGACAAACATTTAGGGGAACAATCCTACATGAAAACAGGCACTACCATAGAAAGAAGACAAATGCAGCAATCTTAGGCTATACAAAGAGAAAATATTCAAAGTCATATTCAGAGTTAAATTGAGTCATTTTGTTTATTATTAAGAGAGTCATGTCTAAGGAAGAGGAATAATATTGAGAAATCTTTCAATTTCCAAAACATAATTATTAGTTTTCCAAGGGTTTTTTTTTCCTTTAGAAAGTCTTAAGATGGGCTACTTTAGCAATATAAAAGAGGAAACTCTTCTGTACATTCCTCTCACACTTTCCCCCTTCAAAAAAATGAAGAATCCCATTAATACAATTAATAGGTAAATAACAAACATAAAAGAAAACACGTGTGAAATATATTTATGATAAATACACCATTCAATAATCTTTATGTATTTGGAGTTTTTAAAATGAGAAAAACAAAAACAATCGCTTATTAAAAATAAGGTGATAAATATAAGCAAATATTTACAAAAGTACAACAAATGCTTATCACAAGTTTAAACAATGATAAACCCAAAAGAACTTTTTCTGAAAACAAACAACCGTGGCTGAGCCCATGTGTGCTAGGAGACAATTATGAAATTGGGAGTTCTCTGAATTAACCTCCATACAAAAAATATAGTAAGTAATAATAATGTGCTAATATGAAGCTTATATATATTTTATTTAAATTTTACAGTAAACACAGCAATTATTATAAAATTCTCTACAGGGTGGAAACTCCAATTACCCTGCCCCTTTGGATGCCACTGCCACTAAGTCATATTCAGATTTAAATTAAGAGTCATTTTGTTTACTATTAAGAGAGTCATATCTAAGGAGAGGGAAATAATAAGCTCTAGACTGACTAGTGCCTTAGTCCAGCCTGCAAATCATAAAAACAGGAACTAACAGAATGAAACACTTACCAAGTAAATTAATTGCATGCCAGAATAAAACTAAAAATTTTATGAATAATAATAAAATCTCCCAACAAGTAAAATTTGCAATGTCTGGCATTGAATAAAAAATTACTAGGCATGCAAAAAAAGCAGAAAAATAAGACCAATGAGGAAGAAAAAATTCAGTCAGTTGAAATAGAAGCCACATTTGAAAAAATAATTTAAAAAGAATACAACTGCATAAAGGTGAATCATAATCAAATTTTTAAAAATCTGTGATAAAGAGAAAATCTCACAAACAGGCAGAGAGAAAAGATGCGTTACATACATAGGAACAAAGATAAGAAAGACGGCAGATTTCTTATCAAAATAATGCAAGCAAGAAGCCAGTCAAGCACATCTTTAAAATACCAAGGAGGGAATAAAAAAAAAAAACTACTGAGAAAAAAATACCTTTCAATAATGAAGATAAATAAAGACTGTTTCAGACTTACAAAATGTGTATGAATTCGCCAGCAGCAGACCCACACTACTTGAAATGTTAAAGCAAGTCCTCCAGGCAGAAGGAAAATAATACCAGATGATTATATTGATCTAAACAAAAGAATGAAGAGCACCAGAAATGGTAACTAAATTAGTAAATATATATATTTTTCCATATATATATGTGTGTATACATAGACATAATTATCTAAATATCCTTAAACAATTATTGATTGTTTAAACAAAAATAATAGCAATGCAATATAGTATTTATAATATGGGCAAAAGTGAAATATATGTCAACAATACCACAAAGACCAGGAGAGGAAAAATGAAAAAAATTATTGTAAGGTAATTTTCCTACACATGAAGTATTATAATATCACAAATATAGATTTTAATAGTTAGAGAGATATAGGAAAAATCCTAAAACAGCCACTAGAATACAAAGCAGAGATTTATAGCTAATAGGTCAACAAAGAACATAATATGGAAACATTAAAAAATTCAATTAATCAGGCTGGGCCTGGTGGCTCACGCGTGTAATCCCAGCACTTTGGGAGGCCGAGGCAGGTGGATCACCTGAGGTCAGGAGTTCGAGACCAGCCTCAACATGGAGAAACCCTGTCTCTACTAAAAATACAAAATTAGCCGGGCGTGGTGGTGCATGCCTGTAATCCCAGCTACTCAGGAGGCTGAGGCAGGAGAATTGCTTGAACCTGGGAGGCGGAGGTTGTGGTGAGCCAAGATCATGCCATTGCACTCCAGTCTGGGCAACAAGAGTGAAACTCCGTCACATAAAAAAATGAATAAATAAATAAATAAATAAATAAATAAATAAAAATAAAATTCAATTAATCTAAAAAAAGTAGAAAAAAGGAAAAGAGAACAAAGAACAGATGGGACAAATAAAAAATGAATAGCAAGAAAACAAATGAGAAGATGATTTTAAAATGTTGACTAGATGTACTTTGCTTTACTCAGCTATTTATTTGAGTCTGTTGGAATACTGAGAATTTTTTCAATTCGCAAAAAAATAATCCTTAGATTTCCAAGGCTTATTTTCCTTTAGAATATTTTATAACAGTCTACTTTAGCAACATAAAATACTAAACTCTCCTGTACATTCCTCTGTCACGCCTCCTCTCAAAAAAAAAGAAACCCACAAATGCAATTAAGAAGTAAATAACAAATATGAAAGAAAACAAGTATGTAATATATTTATGATAAAAATTTAAATATTCTGTATGTATTTAGAGTTTTTACAATGAGAAAAACAAAAATGATCACCTATTAAAAAGCAGGCAACAACTAAGTGAATGTTTACAAAAGAACAAATGCCTAATGAAAAGTATGAAAAACATTAACATTTCCCTAATTTTACATATGTAAAATAAATAAGCTATTTTGCCTATAAAATTGACATTATTATAAATTGCGCTATTCGGTTTTGCCAAAGCCAAGAGAAAATGTCACCTTTATGTAATCCTAATGAGACTGTAATCAGTCTGCAAATAAACAATGACTGAGCATCCATCATTAGGTGTCAGATATGGAATGCAAATCGTATTTTTATATCAAAATTCTTAAAATTTCTCCCAGTACTACTTCTCGCTGAAATTTGTTCTAGAAAAAAAGAAGTGAATATTTGTCAAGATTTATTGAAAAGCTACCACATTTACAAATTAATAAAATATAACAGCATAAATGTCCAGTTGTAGAGAACTGATTAGCAAATGGTAGCATCCATACAATGGAATGCAATATAGTACTTACATAAAAATATATATGAAAATATTTTTATGTCTATACATAGATATACAAATGCACACACCATGTTTTAATAAATAAGTTATATAGGGCATAAACAGATATTAGAGTGCCAGTCTTCTCTAAAAAATATTAAATCAAACCATGAAAAAGATTAGAAGGCTAAATACTATAATAACTCCTATAACTTCTCCTTTACTGGTTGATTTATATCTTGAATCCTAACTTCTCCCTTGAATTCCAGACTACTATAACGAAGTTGAAAGTTCACATGTCCAAAATTAGAACTCTTATTTGCTTTCCTTCCCCAAACTAGCTCCCCACCTAGTTTTCCTAATATGAATAAGCAAAAATATCATTTTTCTCGACTGTTTTCTTCTTACCTCTCACTACCAACCTTCAGCCAAGTACTGCCATCTCTGACTCCAAATCTCCCCCCTGCTACTTGCACTCTTGCTCTCTAAAATCCATTCTCCATACAGCAGCCAGAGTTATTCATGGAGGTAGAGAGTAAAATGATACATACCAGAGGCTGGGGAGGGTGTGTGTGTAAAGGGCAGTGGTTCGAGTGAGAGTGATAAAGAGGGGTTGGTTAATGAGTACAAACGTAGAGTTAGATAGAAGGAAGGAGTTCTAATGTTCCATAGCAGAGTAGGGTGACTAGAGTTAGCAACAATGTATTGTACATTTCTAAGTAGCAAGAAGAGAGGACTTGAAATCTTCCAACACATAGAAATGATAAATACTCCAGGTGATGAATATCCTAAATATCCTGAGTTGATCATTACACATTCTATGCATGTAACAAAATATGACATCTATTCCATAATTATGTACAAATATTATGTACCAATTAAAAATTTTTGCCAGGCGCTGTGGCTCACGCCTGTAATCCCAGCACATTGGGAGGCCTAGACGGGTGGATCACCTGTTAGGAGTTTGAGACCAGCCTGGCCAACATGGTGAAATACCATCTCTAATAAAAATACAAAAATCAGCCAGACATGGTGGTGCATGCCTGTAGTCTCAGCTACTTGGGAGGCCGAGGCAGGAGAATCACTTGAACCCAGGAGGTAGAGGTTGCAGTGAGCCTAGATTGCACCACTCCGCTCCAACCTGGGCAACAGAGTGAGACTCCATCTCAAAAATAAAAAAAAAAAATTTAAGAGAGAAACAAAAACCTATAGATCTTATATAGGTCCCTTGCTTGAAGCTCAATGATAGCATCTCAACACACTGAAAATAAAATCTGAATTCCTCACCATAGTACCAAAAGCCTACATGAACTGTCTTCTCCTGCATTACTGACCTAAGATCAACCACGGCCTACCTTGTCCATGACTCTAAAGGTCCTAGCCTCAATCAGGACAAGCATGTTCCTACCTGGAGGCATTGCCTAGATCGCTCCTCCTCAGCCTTCACAGAGATCTTTTCTAACCACTTCTAAACCAGAACTCTCTTGCCAGCCTTCACCTATCCTACACTGATATACCAGAGATTTCCCATCATTTATAGCTCCCTGAATTAATTTGTCTCATTCACCTACTGATGTATTGAATGGCAGTGATGTCTAATCGAAAATCTAAGTCCTCAAGGACTATATTGCCTAAATATTTACAATATTATAGTTGGTATCTGGTTGCTGATTTTTATCTCCTTCTTTGTGCTTCTCACCATTATCCAAATTTTATGACTGATAAATATTTTAAAGATAGGAATGAAAAGTTCACATATGCACAAAACATAAAATAACAATGGCAGAGCTTAAGGTGCAAAGTAAAGAGAGGCATTTTCCTTGAGAACCTGATTAAGTCACTCCTTCAGTTGTGGCCACTATTTGAAATAATCTTTTTGAGTGAAAGGTTAAAAAAGAAATTTCTTATATTAGAAGAGAGATTAATATGAAAGAGCTGTCGGTAAATTTGGAAAAGACTCCATAGGTTAATTAGACCTTCTGAAAAGAGGCCAATAAAAATCAGGGAGAGCAAAGTGGCCTCTTTTGCTGGCCTGAATGGTTTGGGTACTTTAAGCCACAAGCGGGAGAAAGCCAAGAGCACAGTAAGAATTTAACTGAAAATCAATAGTCCATAGCACAAACTCCATTCTCTGTCACCCTGCCAACTGGTTCCCAACAGGGCAATAGCATTTTAATAAAGTAGCTGTTAATTAGAGGAGGAGATTCACATGGTTTAGTTAACACTGTTTTAGCTAAAGGACTAGACAGGTTTGGAGAGCTTTATTAACTCAAAGAACTGAGTCATGAAGGGAGGACTTTGGCTTATGTATAAAAGGGTTAAATTTATTCCATGTGCTAGAAAGAGCTCTGAGTTGCAATTCTCTTGAAAGCAACACATCCCATAGTTACATATCTACATTGCTGTCTTGGGTTCACTTACTGGTTTCTCTGCCAGTAATGACAATGATAGGCTGAGAAGTGGTGGAAGCTCACTCACTTGACACTTCAATGTATTCTCTTTGGGTTCAGTGAAAAGGGGCAGCCAATAACTTAGTGACTTCTCTTGCCCTTGTCTTTAGAAAGATTTACTCTGCCCAAAAAGGAGTGGGGAATAGAATGAGATGACGACAATGTTAAAAGTCAGTGACTGACTTTTGCAAACAGAATAATATATTTGACACACAGAACAACTGACAAAATGATGGCACCTCTTTCAACAGAGCAAGGCACCTAGTACTGATGCAGTAGCCTGCCCTGTAATGTTCAACTGCCTAGCAATTAAATGTGAAAAGTAAAATAAAAAGGAAAGCTCAGTGATTTTGTGGAGTGATTTGACACTTTTACGTATAAATTTAAGCTCACAAGAATGGAGGTATTTTAGCCATTCACCTCTCCTTTAGCTATCAAGTTTGAGCTCCTGAACCCATCCTGGAAACTAGTGTTCACTTGAGCTAAATTTAAATTCGACAGATAATTGCAGAAGTTTTGAAGAATGAGAATTGATCCATGAAAACCAAATCTATTGTCCTATTCTCTCTTCAAGAACAGAATCTATTCTAGTGAAACAAAGTTTCATTTTCCATTGCATTCTGGAAGTTTCTCTTAATATATAAGCTTCCGGCAAGTCATTTGAGAGTTTGGGCAACTGTTATCGGGAATGATCAAGAGTGATGGGCCGCTTTGTTATATCAAGCCACTGAACGTATTCATGTAATAATACATTGCAATATATGAATCTAAGAAGCAATGGAGTGAATCTGCTTTCCCATGGCAGACACCCTGGCCAAGCTTAATTACTTTGCTTAAATTTAGAGCAGTTCAGGATCTCCATCTGTCAAACAGGAGTAATTGCAGTTGATATCTTTCTTTCCTAGAAGTATAGGGGGATCATTATTCAGATAGTATGGGTCAGGAAGCTAAGGATTTAGTGACAACAGCACCTGTTACCGAAAGGTAGTTGAAAAGAGAACAGGCTTTCAATGAGATAGACCAGGACTGGAAATCCAGTAACTCCATTTACTATCCAGTGAATGTATTAATATAAAATTCACTTATCCTTTCAGAGCCTGAGATTTCTTATCAGTAAAACTGGGGAAAAAATAACTACCTCGGCATGTCTATGTGAAGATTATAGCCAATGTATGCAAAGTTCTGGCCTACTAAAGGTACAAAAAAGGGGAAGTGATTGCTTTATATATTTAATGGACCACTTGCCCCGTAGTCAGTGCTTCTGTATTTAAAATAAGATTTCATGCTCCTTAAAGTTGGAACTCATGACTTGTGTTATC
The DNA here is from genome assembly GCF_028885625.2 of Pongo pygmaeus. Lineage (NCBI taxonomy): Eukaryota > Metazoa > Chordata > Mammalia > Primates > Hominidae > Pongo > Pongo pygmaeus. Next base: position 60,408,838 of record NC_072381.2, read on the forward strand.
ACATCCACACAAATTCTGAGAACAGTGCACCCTGCAATAGCAGACCATTAACCAACCTCTAGTTATGAAATGAGTGATTGATAACTAAAGTCCCATAACTTCATGTACTTTCTCTATGCCGGTGACTCCAGTTCTTCTAGCACTAACCACTTCCTGGGGCTCCAGGCTCAATGGCTTATTTGACACCCCCACCTGAATTCTTGATAATAATCTTTTAAAATTTCCCAAATAGAATTCTTAGTTTTTTAATACTTCCCTATACCTTGTTCTTTTCCAGTCTTCCTCTCTCAGGAAATAGCATGCCAATTCACTTTGTCTCAAGACAGAAAGACTTCACCAATGTCTAACCTCACTAACAGTGTATTATAGTACATATTTTCCATACCCCCAGGGCTCCAGGTATTGTACATATTGTTAAAATTTTTTCAATATAATTTTATTCCAGTTTATATTTCCCAGATTAACAGTGAGCTTCATTTTCTCATTGGCTGTTTATGAGTCTTGCTGTTCATTCATGTGCCAGTACTTAGATCACATGCTGAACTTGTTTCCCTACTACCACATTCACTGAGCAAGAACTAACTGAATGTTGGTCTTTATCCTTAAAATATTCTCTTCAATATTCTATGTTTTAGAGAAACCCTGCATTCAAAGCCAAATACTTTGCTATTCCCTGAGTTATTCAAATTGATAGGGTTCTTGTCTCTCTTACAGTCCTATTTCTTCTTCTTGCTTGGGTTAAAAGCAAACAGAGAACTGTGCCTTAAAAATTTCATTGCACCACTGCACTCTAGCCTGGGCAACAGAGCAAGACTCTGTCTCAAAAACAAAACAAAAAACAACAGAAAAAAGAAATTCCTTGCAAAACCCATTATTATGATTCACTCTGTTTAGCGATGTTTTCATCTGTATAGCCATGACAAAGCATTCAGTATCCTATGACTTTTCCCAGGAAGCTTCAGAATTTAAAGTCTGTTTGCTGTTTATACTTTTGCATGATTTCCTGCTTAAAAAACTTTTGCTCCAAAACTGAGTTTACCTCTTCTGCCAAGCCATTAGCAGACTGGTGGACAGGACTTCAGAATAAGTACATTATCTTCTATCAGAAAACCACTGAACATAAGATATTTAGATGATTCTATTGTGTTTAGGTAGGTAAAATGGATTGCTTTTTATTATTTTTTTTTGAAAAGGGCTAATTAAATTCACACTTGTCAACCATAGTGGTAATATAGAGCTTAAATTCTTACAGGCTATGTGAGCTCAATAAATATCCACTAAAAAAAACAAACAAACAATAAACAACTCTTATAGGATCCTTGAGGCTCAGCTCAAGATGTTTCTTTATTCTTGAAGGCTTTCCACCACCTCTCAGTGAAAATAAATTTGAATTTTTCGCTCCATTCATTCCAGGACTCTCTCCAGGTGAACATCTGACAGCGTCCACACATAGCTTTATATTTAAGTTAATTATGCGTCTTTTCCTTTTCAAGTTCCTTTAGAAGAGTGACTTCTTCTTATTTGTATTTTTAACTCCCTCTGTATAGAACCCAGGACATTTACCTTCCTCGATTCTGCTGCATCTCACAAAGTCTATCTCAACAAAATTGATTGAGCACCTACTATGTTCCAGGGATGAAGCCTGATGCTATGGGACTAAAAAACTAAAGAAGGCATGGTTTCTATTTCTTAGATTCTCTCTACTTAATAAGAGACGCAGAAAATAAACATGCTTAAAATATCCTGTACAAAGAACTATGACTGTAGTGAACCCAGGATACTATGAGAGAACAGAGGGCGTTAGCCACCCAGGTAACCCAAAGGAAGATGTTGGAGAAGGAAACTGATATCGGAATGAAATCCTAAAGGATGAGTCCAATAGACGGAACAACAGAAAAAGAACATGACAGGGAAAGCAACATTTTTAGAGACTTGAAAACCAGTAATATATTCAGGAAACTGCAAGCAGTTAGAGATATTTGGAGTGCTGAGAGAGTGAAGGAAGATAGTGTTGGAGTGGTCAGGAGGTTGGATGATGAATGGCTTTAAATGCCAGGCTAATTTCTTCAGTGCAATAGAGAACCACTGCATATGAAACTTAGTTACTTGCATATACATCATTGAACCTAGCTTCCAAAGCTATGCAATCAGCAATGTTACTTTCAGGTGATGCACCTAATCTGTAACTTGCAGCCTTCATGGAAGTTTAGATTAAATCAAATCATTATTTTCATAGTAGGTCTTCCTATTTTAATTTTTTGTTTGTCCTAAAAGGAATTTGAAGCCTACTAAAAAAATTGAAACCTATCTACAGCTAAAGACTATCATTTTCTTCTTTTTTCATGCTCTTCATGCAGCAGTTTGAGCATTTAAATAAAATTTTTATCATGTATTTTTCACACCTTCATCTGAATGGAAAGCTTGAGTGAGTAAACTAATCCCCATGAGAGATTTCATTTCCAGTGTGAAAATGATCAGGTTTAAGAAGGAAAAAAAGCTCTTATTTTAATCAAGGAGAGTGGTTAAGAATGGTACAATTCCCATAAAAATAATATGCCACTTCTCTCAGGATTTCAAGAGTAAGCATTTGTGGCATTTTACTTACATGTGAAGAAAAAGTACATAAGCCCAAAGGAATGATCTCAAAACAGTGTAAGAGGTGAGTTTATTTGACAATAAATTTGCAAACTCCTCAGCACAACTGGCATCAGCTATAGCCTTATTAAACCCAACAGTCAGATCATTCAGAGAGAAATATACATCCAATCTACCTGCGCAGACACACATTCATGAAAAGCCTTGAGATTTTACCACCACAAACACTTCTCTTAAAAGGCCTCCTATTTTAGACTTTCAAATACAACACATATGGAGACCCAGACATAGACATACACGCAGACATGCTCACAGGAGCACATACAGCGTGAGACACCATAGACCAACATAGACACGTTCACAGGAGACTAAAAAAGCCAAAATATTCAAACATTTAGATGACAATTAAATTTAGAGCCATTTGGAGAAAATATTCACTTGTTTAACTGAAAATTATTTGTAACAATGAATAAATGACATGTTAATCCAGTTTCCTTCATAAAAGGACTTTGATGTTGACTAATATTTTATTCAATGTAGTCAACAACTTGGCCCCATTTTTCACTCATTTCTGCATATTTTCCTTATCACGGTTCAGTTACCACTCTAGAAAAACAAAATATCCCCTTTCTATTAAATGGAGATCATGTTTTCTAAACTACCTTGATAGGAGTGCTTTTTGTAATAATCCTAAAGGAACACAAAGGTACGTGAGTGACCTAGACAATTTCACAGGGCTCCTGATGCTAATCACGTTCCTCGATCCTCACAGGAACATTCAGTATCATGCACATTACTTTCTCCTTTGCCTAAAACATCACTTGATAATGTTTGGGTTGTATTCTTAAAACACTTGAAACATACTACAAGCTAGAAGATCTATATTCCATCTTGTCTGTTTCCTAAAAGATAGACTCTTGATCAAATTTCCCACCTGGAAAGCAAATTTCTATGCCTCCTTCTCCCTTACATGTAACTTACTCTCCAATAACACCACAAACATTCTGCCAGTGGTATTCATGTCTGTCATTTGTCTGCCTATTCCCTGCTTCCCTTCTGTTTGGATTCTCCCTATGCTTCCCAGTTAATATTCTATTTCTCCCTTACAGACTTTCCAGACCTCCCTGAATTGACACTCTATAGGTATGTTGAATTGATTCTGCAATATTTTAAATGATTTCAGGATTCATGAATAGCTGTATTTTGCAAAATAGATTTCCATAGACACAAACCTCTAACCTGCTATCAGTTTGACCTTGACATAGGAGGAGATATTTATAAGAAAAATAAAATCTGAGGTAATGATTACCTTCTTTAACAAGACAGCAACCTATTCCTTTGGCTCATTTTATATTACAGATTGACTCCTTCTGGAATATGACTTGTAGCTATTAAATATCTTTTTATACTTTTCAATGACCATTTGGTTAAATGCAAAAGCAATATACTTTCTTTAAGCACAAGACAGCCATTAGCCAGCTCAGTGTTGAGTTACATTTGGCCTTAAATTTTGACTTGCAGTATTTACCATTATTACTGGATGATAAATTGCAATAAGAAAATATACTTCATTTCCCTGTAAACTCAGTCTATTTTAAATGGATTTAACAATGCTTAATAGCACATTCAAAGATACCCAAAGCCAATGTTCCCTGAAGCAAATCACAAGAATGTTGAACAACTTCATAATGACCATTTAATCCCCATCATTACTACAGACTGGGATTCCTGCCGATGCAATGACAGTGTAGTTTAGAGAAAATTAAGCAATAAATTAAAAATTATAAGCTCCATTGTTGCCATGGGAACCCCACGTATGAACTCCTATGAAGTTTTAAATAGTTTCTTCTTATGGGATATTAATGACGATTGACACTTTCAACATAAACTTATTTGTATGGGGGCTTCATGTTGATAATCATACCTATATTATTAATAGCTACTAAAATGTAAAAAAACCTATAAAAGTAACAGGTAATGTCAAACAAACTAACCTTATCTTAAATTCCATTGATCTTCCTTCAAAGCACTCTGGCAGGTAGACACCATTGGAGCTAAAGTCTGATGAAGGATAAATTCTACAATTTTCCAATTCTGGAAATTCACTAGAAATTTCTTTTTTTTACAGACATCCTTGTGAAAATGTTTACCCATGTATATTTATGTGAATAAGACACTTCACAAAATACAATGGCACTAATAATAGGAGGTGATATTGACATTATGCTGGCTAACAGTTTCAGAGTACCTGTTATTGCCAGGAACTTCATAAAGATGATCTCACAAAAGGCTCATAATACCTGAGAAGACAAATTTTAATCTATAGATTTTGGATGAGGAAGTCCAGGCTTGGAGGATCATGTTACATGGACATATCTTCCAGCTGTTAAGGAGCAAAGCTGAGACTGAAATTCAGGTATATCTGATTACAAAGACAGACAGAACACAATGAGTGTTTGTGAAAAAAAAAATAAATGAAAATGTTATAATCAATCTATGTAAGTGTAGACTGATACACTTTTTGATATTTCTTTTGCTTTCTGAGAAATCAGAAAGTGAAATTTTGCCTTAAAATATCATGTATGTCCAATTTAATAAGGAGGACAATTTTAGCACAAGTACCCTAGTCACTGTTCTCTACAGCTTCACATAAAAATGGCCAAAACATACGAACAGAGGAACGTCTCTGCTTCAACACTGAGCTATATCAGTTCCCCAACATTTCCTTATTTAAAATTATTTTTAAATTGAACAATTACAATTCAGAAAATAATCGATATGTTTTCTAGTGAGAAAGGTGCATAGAAATGTAGACCAGGAAGCAGCCAAAGTTTAGAGGATTCTGCTACCTTTGTTTTCTGTACATGTCTATACTACCTAACTGTTATGTATTGAGCTTTTATCATTTTTATAATCACATGAAATATAAATATTGAAAACTAAATGAATATGCTTACACATCTATTAAATAAAATAACATGGTCAGTCACCAGTCAATATTATTTTAATTAAATAAATGGCTGGATAATCTCACAGCCTTCCTCAGTCAGCAAAATACAGAATGCTGCTCTATTGAAGTCTCTTTGCTTTTGATTATATATGCTTCACTCTACCATCATAAATATCAAATTAGCAGGTACATGTTGGCATTAAGCCATACCCTTTTTATTACGATATGTTTGTAATTAGCATTTTTACGCAGCCATATGAGAACTGATGAAGCCTGGGGCCCAATGGATAGTGCTTATGGTGTTTCCTTATGTCTTTTTCATAATTACAGTAATCCATGTCACAGTAGAGAGAAGGTTACTGATATCCCATTAATACAATAACTACCTTCTCTAACAGCAGTATTAGTGATCTGCAATATATTATACTTATTTTTAAAAGGTAAATGAACAAAGGTAGACATCCTGATTAAATCAACACTATCATGAGGACTGTCATTAATGTAATTTGACCTTTTCTGACCCTTAAGTTTCCATTTTCTAACTCTACATTGAAAGTAATTTAAAGAGCACAGGTGAAAACGTGCTCTGATTGGGAAACTAGCTAATGGCCATTAATCAGAAAACATTTATACCTGTGTGTTTTTATAAAATCGTTTTGTATCAGAGTCCTCCATGGTGTCTAACCTATTTCACTAAATTTATCTTACAAAGTAGGTGAAAGATTAAAGAGCAGTCAATAAATTTATAGACAATAAAAAGCATTGAAATAAAAAGGAGAAGTGAAATTGTCTCTGTTTGCTGATGATCTTATATAGGAGAAACCCTAAAGTGTTCACCTAAAGTTGTTAGAATGGATAAAAGAATTCAATAAAGTTGTAGGTTACAAAATCAACATACAAAAATCAGTACATTTTCTACAACACTAACAATAAACTATACAAAAAACAAATTAAGAAAGCAATCCAATTTACAAAGTATTTCAAAAAGAAAACTTATGAATAAATTTAATTGAGGAAGTGAAAACCAAAAAGAATTGATAAAATAAATTAAAGGCAACACGTACAAACAGAAAGAAATCCTGTGCTTATGGATTAGAGGAATTAGTATCATTTACATGTCCAAACTACCCAAAGCAATCTACAGATTCAATGCAATCTCTATCGAAATTCCAACGGCATTTTTCACAGAAAAAGACAAAACAATTCTAAAATTTGTATGAAACAAAAAAAGACCCCAAATAGCCAAAGCAATCTTGAGCAAAAAAAGCAAAACAGCATTACACTCCTGATTTCAAAATATATTACAAAGCTATAATAGTGCATACATCATGGTACTGGCATAAAAAGAGAAATATAATCCAATGGAACAGAATAGAGAGCCCTGAAATAAACCCACATATTTATAGTCAATTGATTTTTGACAAAGGTGCCAAGAATATACAATGGGGAAAGCACAGTCTCTTCAATAAATGGTGCTGACAAAACTGGATATCCATATGCAGAGGAATGAAATTGGACCTTTGTCTTATACCATATGCAAAAATCAACTCAAAGTGAATCAAAGACTTAAATATAAGGCCTGAAATTTAAAATGACTAGAAGAAAATGTAGAGAAAAAGCTTCACAAGATTGGTGTGGGCAACGATTTCTTGGATAGGACCCCAAAAGCATAGGCAACAAAAGCAAAAACAGACAAATGGGATTGCACCAAACTAAAAAGTTTTTGCATAGCAAAGAAAACAATTAAGAACAAAGTGAGTGAAAAGACACCCTGCTGATTGGGAGAAAATATATGCAAACCATACATCTGATAAGGGGCTAATATCTATCATATATAAGGAACTCAAACAACTCAATGTTAATAAAAAAGAAATAACCAAATCAAAAAGTGAATAAAGATCCTGAATAGATATTTATCAAAAGAAGACACACAAATGGCCAACAGATATATGAAAAAAAAGTTCAGCATCTCTAATCGTCGGGGAAATACAAATTAAAACCATCATGAGATATTACCTCATACCTGTAGGATAGCTAATATCAAAAGGACGAAAGATAACAAGTGATGGCAAGGAGGCAGAGAAAAGGGAACCCTTGTACACTGTTGATAGAAATATAAATTAGTGTAGCCACTATGGAAAACAGTGTAGTGGTTCCTCCGCCCCAAATTACACAGAATTATCACATGATCCAGCAATCCATCTACTGAGTATATGCCCAAAGGAATTAAAATCAGTAAGTCAAAGAGATACCTGCACTCATAATTCATTTCAGCATTATACACATTAGCCAAGGTATAAAAGCAACGTAATTGCCCATCAAACAATCAAAGGATAAAGAAAACACACACACACACACACACACACAATGGAATACTATATAGCCTTACACAAAAAAGAAATTCTGTCATTTGTGACAACATGGATGAAACTGAAAGACATTATGTTAAGTAAAATAAACTAAGTACAGAGACAAATACTGTATGATTTCACTTATATGTAGAATCTAAAAAAGTCAAACTCACAGAAGCAGAGAGTAGAGTGGTGTTTATCAGAGGTTGACAGGGAGAATGGGGAAAAGTGCAATGTTGACCAAAAGGTAAAAAGTTTCAGCTAAACAGTAGGAATAAATTGTAACATAGCATGGTGACCATAGCTAATAAAAATATATTACATAGCTAAAATTGCTAAAAGAGTAGATTTTAAAAGTTCTCATCCCCAAAATAATTATAAGTAGATAAGGTGACAAATGTTAACTAACGTGGTTTAATCTTTCTGCAATGTGTGTGTGTATGTGTGTGTGTGTATCAAAGTATCACATTGTACCCCATTAATACATGCAATTATTATTTGTTAATAAAATAAAAAGAAGGAAAGAGAAAGAAAGAAGAAAAAGAAAGAAAGAAAGAAAAGAAAAAGAGAAAGAAAGAAAGAGAAAGAAAAAGAGAGAGAGAGGAGGGGGAAGGGGAAGGAGAAGGAGGAGAAGGAGAAGGAGAAGGAGAAGAAGGAAGGAAGGAAGGAAGCCGGCCAACCACAGCAATAGAGATTTCAAAGTGCTTTTCCATATATGGCATTTTCTTGTTTTCACACTGTAGAATTGTGAGATGGGAATTATTATCTATTTGACAATGAGGCAGCTGAGGTCCAAATACAGTGAGTGGTACAAATCTGAGGTTCCCGAACTGGCAAAACTAGATCTTCAGTCCCAGTCTCTTGATATCACAGAGCTACGTCCCCGATAACACACATTTCAAAAAAAAAGAAATAGTTCAGAACTGAAAACACGAGCCCTGAACTCCTGAACTCTGCCTCAGATCTGTCATCAATTTGCTGGGTGACTTTCGGCCAAACGTACTTAACTTCTCTGGTCCTCGAGATACAAAGGCTAAGCAAATTGTGTGCCAAACTGTTTGTCAGATGTAGTATATGGATAGGTAAATTAAATTTCACATTAAATTAGTTAGCAACAAAGCAGATCCTAACTTACAGAGAAGCTGTGTCCAGTATGTTGAAACTATATTCTACAATAGGATCGCCAAACTGAGAGACATGAGCCAAATCTGATTTGCTGTCCCGTTTTGTAAATACAGTTTAATTGGAACAGACTCATTTACATATGTCTGTGGCTGCTTTCATGGTACAATGGCAGAGTTAAGGAGTTAAGACAGAGACTTTGACTCACAAAGCCTAAAATATTTAGTTTCTTGCCTTTTACAGAATAAGTTTGCCAACACCTGATTTCCAACTTAGCTGAGTATTCTCCCTGTCCCAGGCACTTATGCTAACATATTTTATATTCTATCTATTCAGTACTCTTAATGACCTAAAACAAATGTGCTATTACAATTCCCCTTATACAGATGTGAAAGAGTGAGGTCAATAGAGATTCACTTATTTGTTCAAACTCCCTCAACTAGTAAGTAAGGATTGGGATCCAAGTCTTCTGAGCAGAGGCTACGCTGAAGCACTATGCTACCATGCTTTTTTTTATGGGACAGTGATCATCACAGGTCAATAAAGACCATGCAGAACTCATTCAGGTGCTTTGGGGAAGTAAGACAATAAGGGAAAAAACAAGGCTCAGCTTGCCTTCTTCATTCATCAAGACCAGAGAGAATAAAGCTTTATTAGATAAAGACCACAAATATTTTAAATGCTACTTACAAATTACAGATGACTAAGTGAGATGGGACATCCAACAAGATGACATCAAGGCAGAAACAGGATGAATAATGGAGACAAGAGGACAGACAGAGGAAACCAGAAAAGGAGCAGAGCAGAGAGGTTCCGATTCACAGAAAGAGTCCTGATCCTCATCTCTCATCTGATCTTTTTCATCCTCGTGTGCTCTGCTAGGAAAATTTCTGTACATAATAAGATTTCAATGATTGGAAAACAGGCATCTTTTCTTTCATGTACTAAAAAATTAAAAGTAAAACAACATTTCCAATCATTTCACCTGGAGACCATCCCAAATTAATTCTTAGTCATGCATTATTTCAGTTCAAACGCCTAGTCACTCCTGTGTGCCTGGCCCTGACACTGGTGCTGCAGAAGGCTAAGCAAGACCCAATCTATGTGAGTCCAGCTTCCTCACCTCTATCCTCAGCCATTCCTCTGTTCCTTTATATCCCTCTCTGGCTTCGCCCCTTTGCTAAGCTGAGTTTGTGTATTTGCCTTCTGAGCACTTCCTGCTTTGGACCCTTAGCATATATTTTTGCTAGATTTTGCACAAGGAGATTGAAAATCCTATCCAGGCTTTCTGTACATGACTGCTTTGTCATTTTTCTTTTTTCCTAACAAGGCTCAAGTTTTGTCAAGATTTCCTTTTCTAAAATAGAACTACTTTACAGCACAAGTAGTTTTGTATTTTTCTTTTACCTATCCATATCATTATTTTGATGTAAACAATGTTTAAAAGGACACAGAAAAGGTCCTAGGCTTAGAAAAAGTCCCGGTTGTGTGTAATCAAAGAGTAGCTCTAAAAGACTGGAAATTGTGACAGGCATAGTATTGGTCATCAGCAGAAGCAGATGAAAGACGGGCATTTTACTGCTTGATGAAGTGACTGGAATGTCCAGGCGCCCTCTGCTCTGGAGTCTGTGGTGTCCATTCTTGCAGTTTACAAGAGTCAACCTCTAGCAGCCCCTGGACTTTGTTTGTTGGTTTGTTTATCTGTTTTAGACTGAGAGTTTGTTTTTTGCTTTGTTTTTGCCTTTTTTTTTTTTTTTTGCTTTGTTAATCAGCAAGGTTTTGAAAATCAGGAGATGTCAATTTAAACAAACAAACCAATGAAAAGCAGTCAAGATTGGAGGTGGGGATTGGGCGGAGTTGATGGGGGGATGCTCTTCAGCAATGAGACACTGTGCCAAGCTGGTGTAGCCACCAAGGGGTAGGCTGGGTAGAAGCTGTCTTCTATCAGCTGGGCAGGAGTGCCCCCACCAGGTACACTGACATGTTTGCAACACCTGCCAGCTCCTGGGCACTTACCAGTCTTCAACACCTGCAAATGGGTGATATGTACAACATGTGCAGACAGCTGGCAGTGGCCTAGCCTCTGACCCATCAAATCAGACACCTTCTGAAGGGTCCTGGAGGCTCCTGGAGGTGGCTCATGTTAATCTTTTAGTTGCTGGACAGTAGGGTGGTCCAGGGGTACCCAGGGCTGGAATAGATTGATGGGAACAGCAGGGAGTCCAGATGGGTGCACTCCCCCCTGAAAATCAGCCCTGCCTATATACCACAGCGGAGTTCCATCTCGTCGGGATTCCTGGCACAGCTGGCCCAGGGTGGGGTTTTCCTCATTTAAGGACTGTAGTTAAAGATCGGCTTATTCTATTCTATTCTAGTCTAGATCCACCCCAAGAAAACTGAATACAAGGTAAAATTAATGAGTGAGTCAGAACTGGACTGTGGACAAGGGCTTTCTCAAATCTGCACCAAGACAGTGTGTGAAACATGTCATAAAAACACTGTGGAAATATGCAGTCCATTTATTAATCTGACATTCTACTGGGAGGCTTTAGAAAAACAAACAAACAAACAGAGCTTTCTAAATTCCCAGCATCCACTACAAGCCTGTTAATATCTTATTCAGAAAGTATTAGGCTCTGTTCCCATGCCACACATTTCTATGGAGGAATTTTATGAGAAAACAAAGACAAAAGTCTGGTTAGGTTTCAAAAATATTTGCTTCATTTTAATTGATTTTTCTACATCCAAGAAACGTGAAAAGCTCCGATTACAAATACATAAAAACTGCTCACAGGCAATAAAACACATGATAAAATGTCCAAAATCAACATCCGGAACTGTTGCACAGCAATTAAATTTTAAATAATGGCAAAAACAAGAGTGAGGACATCCTAGCTAATCAATTATATTAACTTTTTAATTCTCATTTATGGCATGACTTCGTCAATATAATCACTTATTGGGTAACTCCTTAATTAGGAATTTATAATGTATTAAGAGTTATTTTTAGAATTGGATTCATGTAATAGAAAACCAAACAACTGGGGATAATAACTTGATACTCTGCCACTTTCAGGTTCAAGCTGCATTTTAATTATATATTAAGACCTCAAACTATCATTCCTTGGGGTCAAATCTAGGCAACTGAATTATTTTTTATAATTCAGATTTTATTAGGTAGGCTTAATGCTTAAAAAAAAAAAAACAGGAATGTGAATTCTTTGGATGAGGTCTGCATTCCTCAGTTGATTCCAGGTAGACAGTCTCTTCCCTACCTGACTCATCTCACCCCCACCTGCGATGGTTCACTCATTTATATTGCCAGTTTGGCTCCCTGAAATTCAGTGATCGATAGGCAAGCAGGACAGGCAAGCAAGAAGAAGTGTAGATGGTGAGATGGTGGAGAAGCTGAAGTCTAAAAAGGAAAGTCATAGAAATTGAGGTTGTTCAGCCAGGAGAAAAAAAGGCATCTTTGGGGGATTTTAAGGGTTTCTTTGGATGAAGAGAAGACATTTCCTAGGTCAGTGATTCCCAAGGTGAGAATCAGCATCATCAATACGACCCAGGAACATGTTAAAAATGCAGTTTCAGGCCTCTCCCTAAACCCTGCCAAATCAGAGATTCTACAGCCAGCCCCAGGAATCTGTATGTTATACTCCAGGTGATTTTGATGCACACATATGGAGAACCATTGTCCTAAATGCAAAGAAAACAACCTGGACAAATAGGTAGGAAAAAAAATAAGACAAGATATTTCAGCTTACGGCAAAAAAGCCATTTGGTCCAAACCTTTAGAGATCAAAGATTAAATGGCAGGCAGAAAGTAAGTTCCTCAATCTGTGGTTGAGAGTATCAACCATGGGTTAGAAAGAACTAAAATATGAGTGATATTTTATTATCATTTGTTTGTTTTAGAAATGGGGTCTTGCTATGTTGCCCACGCTGGTCTTGAACTCCTGGGCTCAAGCGATCCTCCCACCTTGGCCTCCCAAAGTGCTGGGATTGCAGGTGTGAGCCACCCCCCCACAATCAGTGATATTTTAAACTGGATTGACTCAAAGAAGTTTCTGATCAGAATGTCCAACAATTCTAGGAATCTAAGTTTTCAAAGTTATGACTTCTATCAGAGGAGAAAATTTGATCACAACACAGCACTGTATATGTCTTAGAACTGTTAGCCATAAAAGCTATAAGGAAATGAATAAAAATGAACACACTGGAAAAATATCTGCCAGTGCTGCTCACAGCTTGTGAATTTCAAAGCGTCATGAAACTTCTTTTAAAATACTTTTCCCATTCTTGAAATATCTTGTCAAAGAGCCCAGCAACAATCATTAATATAGGTAAAGCCTATTTGGGTAAAAGAGAGAGAAAACTGGGACTGTAACATGAGTGATTCTGAAGGTTGAACTAATGAAGCCTGCAACCATCATCTTACAGAGTCATTTGGAAGGAGTCAGAGCATTCACAGAAATAAATTAGTAAAGGCTCTAAGCAGAAGTTGAAAATTTTGCATATGCATGATTACTGATAAATACCATGAATTAAGAAGTGGTCGTCCCTACTCAAAAGGTCTATGGTGCTTTATAAAGGGACACACTGAGGCTGGCTAGCACAGGCACACTGGGCAGGTCAGGCTGGGCAGGGTCCTCCATGGCTCATTAGTTTTAATAAGAAGGAAGCAGAGATTGCCATCAGCATAATACTTTTGGTTTTAGTGTATATTCATGTTAAAAGTTGGCTGAGTTGTTATTCTCATTAAAATAATGGAAATGAGTATTCTCAACAAATCTATTTTTGTATTTTAAAGATGCTGAACTAAGGAAAACCAGGTAAATAGACACCTATGGACATTTAGGTTCCCTTGTTTACCATTTGTTTCAGAGGCATATCCAAACCTGAGCCAGATCCCAGGGACTGCAGGGAAAATCAAATGTGAGATCAAATCCAAGCTGCACCACTTATAGCTGTGGTTCCAGACAAATCACAGATTCTGCATCTATAAAATAGGAACAATAATAATACCTATCTCACATGGTTGATGTGAGAAAATGAGAGAATGGTCAGTATCTAATAGATGTTAGTGATTGATTTGTAAGTGACTCTTGGTATCTGCTTACTCCAATTTGACCCAATGGAAATAGTGATGACCCCAAACCTGCAAACTGGATCTGGTCAGTTCCTGAAGAACTCTGACAAAGTCTGGAAATTCCTCAGGAGATAGACAATCAGGCGGGGCATCCTCCTGGGTGAAAATCCAGGTACCAGAACTCCCACCGAGCTGTAGCTGTTATTCTGTTCTTTCCTTCTATAGCTGGCTGGACCCAGACAGTCTACTGACTTTTGTCAGGTCCTGCTGCCAGGCCTCACACTCCATCAGGGAAGCCTCCCCTCTCTTGGTCAACCCTCCCTGTACCACACCCCAGGGCTCTGTGATGGAGACAAAAAGAAATAGTTTTTGCAAGCAGCCCTGGGGCTACCCATCTGTCAGATCATAACAAGCTTAGGCCAGACCGGTAATGGGTTACTCTCCTTTCTCCACTTCCCACCTCCTTCCATACCCCAACTACCAAAATTAAGGTATCTACTGTATGTCTGCTTGCCTTAGAAAAGCATATGTCAATATTATTATTGGACCACACTCTGCATCTCTCCACAAAGCATCAGGGTGCATGCTGTAGGGGGAAGTAATATGGCAAATGACTTTTCCATAGAGCTTTAGGCAGAAAACATGCCTTTACGGTTTGTTACCCAGATTGTACACAAAGCCTGAATTTCAACATTCCACACTTCTCCTCGAATGACTGAGCCCTGAGAATCTCCTGTGTGATGCTCACTGGCTTGCTTACTAGAGATGATAAATCAGAATTCAGGAGCTGAGGCGAATAACACAGAGATCACTTGCAATATATTCCAAGGATAAAATCCCAGACAACCCAAATGACATTTGGAGTAAGACAAATACTAAAATATTGAAATGTGCAATTCTTTATAAACAATCTAAGTTTAGGTGTATTTCGTAGGATCTGAAAATATGCAGGCTCTACTCTCTTTTACAATTTCTGTCCCAACATTCTCTTTGATAGAAACAGAAGCAGGCTTTAAATATTTGCATTGGATGGTTAATATTGAAAAAAGTACTTTTTCTGAATCAGATGCTATCATAAACAGCTTGATACATGCCTTATGTCAAGATGTGAGGTGTTTAACTCACTCACAAAATATTTTCTGTCAGCCACTCCCAGCAAATATGATTTTATCACAATGTTCACCTCAACAACTAGGCATCAGCTAGTCATATGCAAGTTCTGTATGGTTCACTGACCTTCCAGGCAACCTAATTCTTTACCCTGGTTACTACCTACTTATCTATTTCAATGGCCTGTGGAGAGCGATGGCCACTAATGAATACGGGGAAAAAAAAAAAAAAAAACTGCCTCTAGGTATATAACCAGAAAAGCAATGTTTTGGGATTGTTGCAAGTTTGCCATAGATATCTTCATTTTAACCACACAATACTTACTATCCAATGTGAACAGTACTGAACATGCCAAATTATTTCAGCTAAAGTTGGTTAATGTACCAGAGCAGTATTAACGAAGCAATTAACACACAGCGTACATCAACAATTGATTTCTTTCAAGATGAAAGCAAACTGACCATCAAAGAAAAAAGTTCCCATGTGATAAGAGATTAACATATCAATAAGAAAATCACTGGTGGTTTTAATATGATGTTGAGGCCATCACACAAATACCTATGTCTCCTTGTCAGGTACATTATACATTTGCTTCCCACAAAAATCATGTGAGAACACATGAGCTTTGATATTCCCATTTTACAGCCGAGTATGTTGAAGATTCTTGGGCTCAAAGCAAAAGTCAAATATATTATAACTAAATGCTGGGACTTACTACGAGTTGATATTTACCAACTTGGACATCAAATAGTAGGGTAATTATTTGAATTTTCACACATTTATGAAAGAAAACAGGGTCTTCCATTTACAGCCAGCAGAAATGGCATTTCACTTTAGCAATTCCTTGTTGACTGAGCTCTGGGGGAATACCCCACACCGAGTTCTAGTGCATGCACAGAGCCAGCCATACCAAAGAGAAAGGCTTAGCTATGGCAATGGGTTATGATACCAGTGCCCACCACTGTCCAAGCAATGCAAACAATGCAGACAGCTGCATCCCCTTTAAAGATACATGTATATCCCTTCAGGAGCTATTGGGTGGCTGCCCCATGTGTACACAGAAGCAGTTTTAAAAGAAAAAGTGGGATGGGAAAGATGGAAATGTTATTTTCATAAAAGAAACAAAGGCAATTCTCAAAAGACAACAAGGAGAATGAGACTAGCATTTATCATAAGCCAGCTTTGTCTTAGAGTATTACAATTGATCTTTGGTTCATTCCTTCCCACAAACCATTAGACGCTTCAGTATCCCCTTTTTATACAGGAGGAAACAGAAGTTCAGGAGTAGCTGTTTTGCTTGAAGTCACACAGATTGTTGGTGGTGGAATGAAGAGTCACACAGTGAATCCCAAGTCAAAGTTTGTTTTCCAGTTCCCTGCTACAAAACATTGTGCATCTGTTGGGGAAGGCTGAGCATTGATCTCCCAGATCTCTTTTCACATAAACACTGACGGAGTTGACTTGTTTCTCTGGAATTTTATTACACGTCTTCTTTTTAGTCTTTAGCCCGTGAGACTACTCTCTTTTAACTAAAGGTTACCCAAGAATAGCTGCTAATTGCCACAAATATTGAGGACATTCTTCACCAAAGGGGAGGCCACGAATGGAAGATGGCCAGGTGTCCTAGGTGGTTTTGCCTATGATAATACACAGGTCAGGACTCCTGGGACGTGCGAGCATAAGAGAGAGCAGGAGCAGGTGTTTTCCCGTCCCAAGGGACCAATTTCTATTAGAGCTGCTTCAAAGATCACTTAATATAAGATAGATGTGGTCCCAGGGAGAAACATGACGTGGAACAGATGAATGCTTGTTTTACATACCTTAAATCAACCACGTAGTAGTTGACAAGATAATTAAATAGAAGTCTCACATGAATAAGAGCACAGAAGTCATAAGAGTTAAATTTTATGATGCCAGAGAATATTAAATAATAAAGGGAGAAAGCAGTGAATATTTACTGAATACTAAGAATGCTTCCAAGTAAATGTTCTTTCTTTTTTTTTTTAAAGACAAAGTCTCACTCTGATGCCCAGGCTGGAATGCAGTAGCACAATCACAGCTCACTGCAGCCTTGACCTCCCAGGCTCCAGCGATTCTCCTACCTCAGACTCTTGAGTAACTGGGACTACGGGTGTACACCACCATGCCCAGCTAATTTTTGTACTTTTTGTAGAAACAGGATTTTGCCATGTTGCCCAGGCTAATCTCGAATTCTTGGGCTGAAACAATCTGCCTGCCTGGGACTCTCAAAGTGCTGAGATAACAGGCGTGAGCCACTGCGCCCAGCCACATATCCACACACGCTCATTCATTTAACATTTGTAAGGTACACATAATTTATCACATTTATACAGACAATAAACTAAGGGTGGTAAATGAAGGCTCCAGGACTACCTAACTCCAGATTCTATGTCTTGCTTCTAAATCACATTGATTTCAATGGGCAAGAGATGACCAACTGCTAATATAAACTTATGCACCTGTTTAGAACAAATGTAACAGTAGAATCAACTTTTAAACAAGGAATACGGGCAAACCTAGTCCAGAATCTTTCAGTACAGGCACCCCCTTGCTTACCTATACCAACCACTGCA
Organism: Pongo pygmaeus; assembly: GCF_028885625.2. Classification (NCBI taxonomy): domain Eukaryota; kingdom Metazoa; phylum Chordata; class Mammalia; order Primates; family Hominidae; genus Pongo; species Pongo pygmaeus. Next base: position 60,426,649 of record NC_072381.2, read on the forward strand.
CTGAACTGCACAGTATGTAATTGCAGTAACTGTCTGAAAAGCAGCACACCTAATCATGCTCAATAAGGCTAATAGTTTTGGCCTGACTTGAGGCATTCAAAACATGCACATTAGTGGTATACTGAATTCTGAGTGACTGCCCTGTGTCATCTTATTATCCTCAACTTATGTGCATTTAGTCCCCGCCCCCTGCCTCCTGAACTCCTTGCCCTAGGCTTTGATGCCAGAAACTGTACTTGGCTTTTCAATCTGTGCCGTCATTTCAGCATCAGTCTGCATTCTTGAACTGGAACCTAGCACTAAGTTCATATCATTCACCACTTTTCTGTTTGGGGAGCCTCTTAGTCTTTGTGTCATTAAAAAAGAAAATCTTGGCTGGGCACTGTGGCTCAGGTCTGTAATCCCAGCACTTTGGTAGGCCATGGCAGGAGGATCGCTTGAGCCCAGGAGTTCCAGATCAGCCTGGGAAATATAGTGAGACTCTGTCTCTACCAGAAAAAAACAAAAACAAAAACTTAGCCAGCTGTGGTGGCACACACCCGTAGACCCAGCTACTTGGGAGGCTGAGGTGGGAGAAGGTTGAGGCTGCAGTGAGCCATGATTGTGCCACTGCATTCCAGCCTGGAGACAGAGTCTTGTTCTGTCTCAAAAAAAAAAAAAAAAAAAAAAAGAAAAGAAAAAAGAAAAAAAAAAAAAGAGTGAGAGAGAGAGGACTCTCACATCTTATTGCTGACTCTAGAACCTCTTATACTAGGACATCCCCCAGCTCTTCCATGAGAGATACATTACGTTGTCATAAAATTTTCTATTGTAACTGTCTTCTTCCTTATAGTTTATAATGCTTTGCCATGTTTCCTGAAGTCAGCTGAGCTCAGCATAATACATGCCCAATGAGACCCTGCTTCTCGATACCCCACTCTAAGCTTAGAAACGTGTAAACTGAAAAGTGAAAAGGAAACAGCAACCAGAAGCACGTGTTCCCACTGTTCCTACTGAACACCCAGCCCTTATCCCCTCTCTGGGTTTCACAACCACATTTTGACCCCAGGATCCCTCAGGACTACTTCTGCCTCCCTTGGGAGGCCAGATACTGTCCAGGTTGACTATTTGCTATTTCAACCACTCCTTCTTGCTATTTGTTGGTTGGTTTGTTTTCCCACAGAGTGTCAGATGTTAGAGAACAGGTTGAGTACTGCTACATCTCAAAGCATCAATTAATGCAATAGTCATCAGCATTTACAACTGCTCCATTCCAGGAATACAAAGCTTTGGTATAAATAGGTTAATCCTGCAGTCAAAATCTTTTGTGTATTCCTCAACAAGATGTTCTTGGATGAATTAGTAAGAGCTACCAGGAAAGCTTGAAAAAATGAAGATTTGTTGGCCTCAATCTGTAACAATTGATTCAGAGTGTGTATTCATGGGGTCTGACAGGGTGCTTTTAAAATATGCTCTTGAAGCTTTTTATAAAGCATCATAAAATGTGAGAACCTTTGTCTGGGTGACTAAATACAAATAAAGCAGCAGCAATTGGAAAACTTCACATAGCACGCACCTCTGGAAGAGGAGGTAAAGGACAGGTGAAATGCGTTAGTATAGCAATAGCACCCACTGTACTGGCAACTTAGGAGTTCACACATACTGAACAGTAGCACATCTTAAGAAAGTAAATGCTTATCAAAAAAGTTACTTACCTAATTCTACTTTATTTTATCAGTAGTTATTTGCAATAAAATTGACTAGAAAGATTCAGCATTTTATGATGATTTGGCAGAATAATACAACTTTTTAAAACCTAGAATCACTGTGATTTTTTTTTATTTTAAGAGAAATGCGGGGTGCTGATACAACAATGCTGCTTCACAGAAGTGAAAATTTCTATAATAGTCCAACAATTCACCATCACTGAATCAAAAAGTAAGCCTGGGCCTTGTGCTGTGAGGTTCCAAGGGGAAAGACATGATCAGCAGGTTTTTGCCAAGTAATGCTTTCTTTCTGTAAAACTCAAGTCCATAGGCAGCAGGTACAAAAGGGCCAGAATCTCTAGCACTTTGGCTGACTTTCAGTCTGCAGGTCTGGGGGATGAAACAGCCTCTTCAACCCAGCAGGGAAGGTCGACCCTAACGCCTGCCAAGTGTTTAGGTCCAGTGAATTATCTAAAAAGCACACTTGCAAAAGAAAAAATTTTGAGAAATTACTTTCCTGAATCATCAAAATAATGGAGAGTAGGTATGTGATTTATAAACACAGATTGGATTATGTACACACATAACCCTATGATAGAAATACAGTAATGTCTACCTATATGAAGTTCAATCCTTTTTCATGCTAGTAAATACCACTTTTCATGAAGATTGTTTTCTCTCCTTTCTTATAAAAGAAGAAACATCCTTCAACTGGTTCCCCATACGTACTCACCATACCTATACATGTACATACACACACATAAACATATATATGAATATATGTATGTGCATATATACATATACATGAATTAAAGAAATTGTAGAATTTATTTGCATCCATGTACACCCAAAGAACATCAAGCTAGGTAAGGCTAACACTATTCAGTGTTTCATATTTTTAGTTTGTTTTAAAACTGCCCTAAGAGACATTATCAGCACAAAATGATGCCCATTTCATGGAAGTGTGAAACCTCGTGCCAAGACACAGATTAATATTGTTTTATTTCATTCTCTTTTCTTTTACTTTTTATTTTTATTTTTATTTTTTTTTGAGACGGGGTCTCATTCTGTTGCCCAGGCTGGAGTGAAGTAGTAATCAGAGATCACTGCAGTCTTGAACTCCTGGGCTCAAGCGATCATCTAGCCTTAGCGTCCTAAGTACCTGGGACTAAAGATGTGAGTCACTGCACCCAGCCAGCATTGACTTATTTCTGTTGAGACTAGAAGAAGTCATAAATTATTCAGGTCTTAATTTTTGGAAACTCGTTTAATAAATGAATTAAACAAAATGCCATTGCCAAACAAAATTGCGGCAGTGACTTTAAAGACAATTTGTTCAAATATCAGCCAATTGATAGTGTAAAGAGCAAACTATTTCTGATACTTTGTTTCATGCATGCAATTATTGATCAAGAAGCCGCTGTTAAACACATGGATCCTCTGCCCTGGAGTTGTTTAGAGAGTTTTCTAGTAGCTGAGAAAAATAGAAAATAATTGTAAAACTGGCTGAAAAGTGAGAATTTCTAGAGATCTGACACAAGAGGGAAATCCATAAAATAATAAGTGAATGAAGGAGTGCAGAGAGTCGACTAGGAAGTTGAATTTTCATAGACAAAGTAGAGCATTGACTATTAACAGTTAAAATATACACTAATAATACTCATTAATTCTACCACAAATACTGCTGATGTCTTAGCCTGATGAACATTTTTTTTTTGTTAGTTTATCCAAAAATACTGATCTATTCCTCAAAGCTTGCTGTTTTGATTCAGGTACTGGGTCACATTTGGATAACAACTGAAAACCTTATTAAAACACAAAAATGGCAGCTAAAATCTGGCTCAATATAGAAAATATTCAGAGATTAACTCACAAATCTGGTGATTCATCTAAATATAAATATTTGAAATATTGTTCTGATAGTTGTACGCTGCCTTAATGTTTGCTTAACCTTCAGATATGAAGGGTTTTAAAGTAACAATGAATCAAGCTTATAACTCATTTTTTGCTTTTTTGGAGAGCAGTGCTTTCCCATTACCTGATGGAGATAATTTTCCAGGGAAAAAAGTGTACATCTTGATAGTGCTGTACTATTCACTTTTGCTTAGAGTTAGTTGCTTCTAGAATGTTATTAGCATATTTATTCTCTCCTTAAAGACTTCAACAATAGTGTAAGTGTCACAATATTGAGAAAGCTTGATGCTTCCAAAAGAAAAAAATTAACAATAACGTAGTTTTCAGATTGGACAATGAGGACTTAACGGGCTACTTGTATCTAGTCAGTTCAGTACAATTAAAGCAACAAACACTACCACAGTCTTAGCATTCTAATACCACCAGTTACATCAAGTATAAGGAAATTAGAATCTTTCATGTGGTATAATGTCATTAAGCACAAATATACTGAACCATGATGGTGTCATTTATAAAGTTAACTGCCTTACGTTTTCCATGTTGGCTCTGTAAATTAATGACTTTGGCACAACTTAAATACAAATTAATAACCAGAAACAAAAGGCACTGCTGAAACTGCAGTTATGTGTGGAATAACCATTTTGCTCAATGAGAAATCATATTTCAGGAGCTTGCTTGTTAGAGGCTGTATATGCAACCTACTGCCATTGCTTTCCAAGCAGAAAACACCCAGACTTGCCAGAAAAGTAAATGTCCATTTCACCTTGGATTTTCATGATACAGAGTTCATTTTTATTTACAAACATACTTTATGTGATGGTTAACGTTGAGTGTCAACTTGATTGGATTGAAAGATGCAAAGTATTGTTCCTGGATATGTCTTTGAGGGTGCTGCCAAAGGAGATTAACATTTGAGTCAGTGGACAGAGGGAGACAGACCCACCCTCAAGCTGGGTGAGCACAATCTAATTAGCTGCCCACACATGGCTAGAATAAAGCAAGCAGAAGAAGATGGAAGAGCAGACTTGCTGAGTCTTCTGGTCTTCATCTGTCTCCCAAGCTGGATGCTTCCTGCCCTTGAACATTAGACTCCAAGTCCTTCAGCTTTTGGACTCTTGAACTTACACCAGTGGTTTCCCAGGGGCTCTTGGGCCACAGACTGAAGGCTGCACTGTTGGCTTCCTTACTTTTGAGGTTTTGGTACTCACGCTGATCCATCACTGACTTCCTTGCTCCTCAACTTGCAGATGGCCTATCATGAGACTTTACCTTGTGATCGTGTGAGTCAATTCTCCTTAATAAACTCCCTTTCATATATACATGTATCCTATTAGTTCTGTCCCTCTAGAAAATCCTGACTAATACACTTCATATGTATAATATCCCACTGTCAGTAGTATCACTCTAGAAAGAGGATGATTAGAAGCCAAGAAGATAGTATCAAATGGTCTTGTTTGCTTTACCCAGAAGAGGTATCTCTCTCTATGTGGGCCAATATAGTAAGCCAACTTGGAAATTAGGTATTTAAGTTGGATAATAATTATTTCTTTCATATTAAATGTATCCTACCTTTGGGCATTTTGTACTTTTTTAAAGAAATATTTTTCCCCCCGGAAAAATGTTTTCAAATAAGTCTGGTGCAGAGGGCTGGGGACAAGAAGAAGGGATAAGTGAAAGAGCAAGACAAAACACACACACTCACACATATACACTTTTTTTTAACTAAAAACAGATGTATTTGAATTAAGGAAAATCATAGATAAATAGGATTTGTTTCTCACAACTTAGAAAACTGTCTATCTTCAGCTATAGAGGACAATGAAAATTGAACTTTGAGAAACAAAAAGCAGAAATCTGATTACTCTCTTTGTTTAACTTCTTTATGTTTTGTAAAGTGATGAGAAAATGCCAGTAGCCTGAATGTCAAACTTCGGACTTACCCAAGTTAAGGACAAGGATCATTCTGAGTTACATGAAAAAAGCACTAAGGGCATGTTAGCATTCAGTTTTAGAGTGAAATAGATTCTGGGGTATTTAACTTAAACCCCCTGGATTATAAACCCTTAACATTCTGTCTGTAGTATATGACTCTGCCTGTGTCTACAGTGCTCAGCAGAGCCTCAGGCATAGAGTGGATGCATAACAAATTCTTGCTGCTCCAATCTTTAATACTAAAGCCTGGGTTATGTTTTTTGGCCCGGTGATTCTGAGACAGGACATAAATTCTGATATTTCAATTTCACTAAATGCCATTTTCTTGGATCAATTAGTTCTATGGATCAATAATCTGATCTGCTTATGAATGTGTCTAAATAATTGATCAGATAGGCTACCAAACAGTAATTTCTGCCTCAAGCTGTGGAACTTTACCAATTCCTATATGAACCTATTTATTTTTTCATGATGGGGTAGCTTAAATATAGGAAATGTGCTAGCTGGAGTTGTGTTTCCATTTATGTTTAAGATCAGTTAAAATAATAGTAACATGGAAGGAAGATTACATTACCTGCATTTAGTTAATATTCTGGCACTCGGGCTTAGCATGAATTTAAATATTACATTTTTATTGTCTCACAACATAAAGGCTCAGAGCAGAGAGTTGGTTCTAAAAGCCCAATCCTGACTGAGAATCTCAAATGTCTTTTCTGCTATTTCCTTTCTTCTACACCTCTTACTTACTGATGTGTAACAAGCTCGTGAGGATTGGTATTCAAAATCTACAGAGGAGCTTAGGGAGGGGGAACAAGATGACCAAACAGAACCCTCCAACATTTGTTTCCCCCACAAGAACATCAAATTGAAAAACTATCCACACAGAAAGCACCTCCAGAAAAAACAAAATCAGGTGAGTAATCACAGTACCTGGTTTTGACATCATATTAAGGAAAGAGGTACTGAAAAGGGTAGGAAAGACAGTCTTGAAGCCTATGTCACCCCTCTCACATCTCCCAGCAGCAGCCATGTGGTGTGAAGAATCTATGTGTTTGAAAGAGTACAGTGACTGACTGTGAGACTTTGCATTAGAACCTGGTGCTGTCTGTCAGAGTGGAAAGCAACATGGCAGAATTCAGCCTGAACTCATGGAGGGAGCATTTATACCAGCCCTAGCCAGAGGGGAGTCATCCATCCCAGTGGTCAGAACCCAAGTTCTGCTGAATAAAGAGTCCTTGGGTCCTGAATAAACATCAGAGATAGCTAGGCAGTACTTGCCATGGGAGTTGGGTGAGACCTGCATACTGGCTTCTGGTGTAACCCAGAACATTGACAACTATGGTGGACACAGGGAGAGACTCCTACTTGAGGAAAGAGAGGAGTAGAGAAAACATTGTATTGTGGCTTCACTACCAGCTCAACTGCAGTAAAATGGAGCACCAAGTAGATTCCTAATGTTTCTGACTCCAGGCCATGGCTTGTCCATGGCATTTCTGGACACTCCCTGGGCCGAAGGGAGCTCACATCAATAAAGAGAAGGACACAAGCCTGGCTGGATTTCCACATGCTGAATGAAGAGCCCTTGGGCCTTGAATGAACATAGGTGGGAGCCAGGCAATGGTTGCTGTGGGCCTTGAGAGAGACCCAGTGCTATGCTGGCTTTAAGTCTGAACCAGAGCAGTTCTAATGGTGGTAGCACCTCCCTCAGCTGAAGGCAGCTCAGCACAGAGGAGAATGACCTCATTTGTTTGAGGGAAAGTAAGAGAAGAAAACAAGAACATCTGCCTGGTAATCCAGAGAATTCTCTCAGGTTTAACCAAAGACCACCAAGGCACTACCTCTATGAATCTGCAAGTCAGCGTTACTAATGCTGATAAGGTTGCAGTGACAAAAAAAATTAGATCATAGCACTCTATTCCATTTGAATACATGAAAAGCCTTTCCTAGAAGAATGGGTACAAACAAGCCTAGGCTGCAAAGACTACAAAAAATACCCAACTCTTCAATGCCCAGATATTGACTAATATCCTCAAGCATCAAGACCATTCAGGAAAGATGACTTCACCAAACAAACCAAATAAGGCATCAGTGGCCAATCCCAGAGTGACAGAGATATGTGACATTTCAGACAGAGAATTCCAAATTGCTGTTTTAAAGAAGCTTGACAAAATTCAAGAAAATACAAAGAAGGAATTCAGAATCCTATCAGATAAATTTAACAAAAAGACTGAAATCATTTTTAAAAATCAAGAAGAAATTCTAAGGCTGAAAAATTCAACTGACATATTCAAGAACGCATCAGAGTCTCTCAAAAGCAGAATAGGGCAAGGAGATGACAGAATTAGTGAGCTTGAAGACAGGCTATTATGAAATACAAAGTCAGAGAAAACAAAAGCAAAAAGAATGAAGCACATCTACCAAATCTAGAAAATAGTCGCAAAGGGGCACATCCAAGAGTTATTTGCCTTAAAAAGGAAGTAGAGAGAGAAATGGGGGGTAGAAAGTTTATTTAAAGGGATAATAACAGAGAGCTTTCAAAATCTACAGAAAGGTATCAGTAGTCAATTAAAGAAAGTTATAGCATGCCAAGCAGATTTAGCCTAAAGAAGCCTACCTCAAGACATTTAACAATCAAACTACCAAAGATGAAGGATAAAAAAGGATCCTAAAAGCAGCAGGAGAAAGAAATAAATAATTATAATGAAGCTTTAGAATATGTGGCAGCAGAATCCTCAGTGGAAACTCTATAATCCAGGAAAGATTTTAAAATTTTTAATTTCATATGGAATTTTTTTTTTTTTTTGAGAGGCAGTCTCATTCTCTCACCCTGGTTGGAGTGCAGTGGTGTGGTCTTGGTTCACTGCAACCTCCACCTCCCAGGTTCAAATGATTCTCCTGCCTCAGCCTCCTGAGTAGCTGAGACTACAGGCATGTGCCACCACGCCTGGCTAATTTTGTGGTATTTTTTAGTAGAGATGAGGTTTCACCATGTTGGCTAGGCTGGTCTTGAACTCCTGATCTCAGGTGATCTGCCTGCCTCAGCCTCCCAAAGTACTGGGATTACAGGCATGAGCCACCATGCCTGGCTGAAATTTTTATATAAATTTAAATTTAAATTTTAGATGAACATAAATTTAAATTTAAATTTTATATGAAATTTAAAATTCATACGGAACCAAAAAAGAGCCCAAATAGCCAAGGCAATCCTAAGCAAAAAGAACAAAGCTGGAGGCATCGTGTTGCCCACCTTCAAACTATTCTACAGGGCTACAATTACCAAAATAGCATAATACTGATGCAAAAACAGGCACACAGACCAATAGAACAGAACAGAGAGTCCAGAAATAAGGCAACACATTTATGACTACCTGATATTCAACAAAGCTGACAAAAACAAGCAATGAGGAAAAGACTCCCTATTCAATAAATGATGCTGGGATAACTGGTCAGCCATAAGCAGAAGACTGAAGCTGGACTCTTTCCTTATACGATATACCAAAATCAATTCAAGATGGATTAAAGATGTAAACATAAACCTCCAAACTATAAAAACCTTGGAAGACCACCTAGTCATTACCATCCTAGACACAGGAAAGAGCAAAAATTTCATGACAGACACCAAAAGAAATCGCTAAGAAAGCAAAAATTGACAAGAAGGATCTAGTTAACTTAAGAGCGTCTGCACAGGAAAAGAAACTTTCAACAGAGTAAACAGACAACTTACAGAATGGGAGTAAATTTTTGCAAACTATGCATGTGACAAAGGTCTATTATCCAGCACCTATAAAGAATTTAAATTTACAAGAGAAAAACAAACAACCCCATCAAAAAGTGGGCAAAGGACATGAACAGACACTTCCTCAAAAGAAGACATACATGCAGCCAACAAGCATATGAAAAAAGCACAATATCAGTGATCATTAGAGATGCAAATCAAAATCACAATGAGATACCATCCCACACCAGTCAGAATGGCCATTATTTAAAAGCCAAAAAATAACATATGCTGATGAGGTTGCAGAGAAAAGGGAATACATATACACTCTTGATGGAAGCGTACATTAGTTCAACCATTGTGGAAGGCAGTATGGCAATTCCTCAAAGAGCTAAAAGCAGAACTTCCATTCCATCCAGCAATCCCATTACCGGGTATACACCACCCAGAGAAATATACATCATTCTACTATAAAGACACATGCATGTGAATGTTCATTGCAGCACTATTCACAACAGCAAAGACATGGAATCAACCTAACTGCCCATTGATGATAGACTATATAAAGAAAACGTGGTACATATACACCATGGAATACTATGCAGCCATAAAAAAGAAAGAGATTACGTCTTTGGTGAGAACATGGATGGAGCTGGAGGCTACTGTCCTCAGTAAACTAATGCAGAAGCAGAATACCAAATACCACATGTTCTCACTTATAAGTGGGAGCTAAATGAAGAGAACTTATGAATACAAAGAAGGAAACAACAGGCACTGGGGTCTATTTGAGGGTGCAGGGTGGCAGGAGGGAGACGAACAGAAAATATAACTATTGGGTATGGGACTTAATTCCTGGGTGATGAAATAATCTGTACAACAACCCCTGTATCATGAGTTTATATATGTAACAAATCTTCACATATATCCCTAAACCTAAAATAAAAGTTTTTCAAAATAATTAACAATGTTAAAAAAATATGAGGTACAGCAAAAGCAGTGCTAAGAGAAAAGTTTATAGCAATAAGAGCCTACATCAAAAAAGTAGAAAAATTTCTAATAAACAACCTAATGATGCATTTTAAAGAAATAGAAAAGCAAGAACAAACAAAATCTAAAATTAGTAGAAGAAACAATAAAGAATATAGCAGAAATAATTAAAATTGAAATAAAAAATACAAAAAATCAACAAAATGAAGTTGATTTTTTGTAAAGATAAACAAAATCAACAAAACTTTAGCTAAACTAACTACTAAAAGAGAAGATCCAAATAAATCAGAGATTGAAAAATATATGTCATAATTTATATTGAAGAAATTCAAAGAATAATTAGAGATTAATATGAGCAAATATATGTCAATAAATTGAAAAACCTACAAGAAAAGGATAAATTCCTAGATACATACAACCTACCAAGATTGAAACCTGAAGAAATCCAAAACCTGAATAGACCAATAACAAGTCATGAGATCAAAGCTGTAATAAAAAGTATCGCAGCAAAGAAAGGTCCAAGACCAGATGGCTTCACTGCTGAATTTTACCAAATATTTAATGAAGAACTAATACCAATCCTACTCAAACTATTCCAAAAATTAGAGGAGGAGGAGGAAATACTTCCAAACTTCTATTAGGCCAGTATTACCCTGATAACAAAACCAGACAAAGAGATATATATATAAAAGCAAACTATAAGCCAATATCCCTGATGAACATTGATGCAAAAATCCTCAACAAAATATTAGCAAACTGCATTTAATAACATATTAAAACAATCATTCATCATGACCACCTGGGATTTATTCCAGGGATGCAAAGATGGTTCAACATATGCAAATCAATCAACACGATAACATCATATTAACAGAATGAGGAACAAAAACCATATGATTATTTCCATTGATATTGAAAATGCTTTGTTAAAATTTAATATCCCTTCATAATAAAAATACTTATAAAACTGGGTATGGAAGAAACATATCTCAACATAATAAAAGTCATATACGACTGACCCACAGCTAGTATCATACTAAACAGGGAACAACTGAAAGTCTTACCTCTAAGAGCTGGTACAAGACAAGAATGCGCACTTTCTCCACCGTTATTCAACATAGTACTGAAAACTCTAGGTAGAGCACTCAGACAAGAGAAAGAAATAAATGGCAACCAATTTGGAAAGGAAGAGATCAAATTATCCTTGCTTGCAGATGATATAATCTTACATTTGGAAATGTCTGAAGACTGCATCAAAAAAACTATTACTACTGATAAACAAACTGAGCAAAGTTGGAGAACATAAAATCAACATACACACATCAATAGCACTTCTATATGCCAACAGCAAACAATCTGAAAAAGAAATAAAGAAGTAATCTCATTTACAATAGCTACAAATAAAATTAAATACCTAGGAATAAACTTAACCAAAGAAATGAAAGTTATCTACAATGAAAACTATACAACATTGATGCAAGAAATTACAGAGAAAACAAAAAATAAAGATATTTCATGTTCATGGATTGCAAGAATCAGTATTGTTAAAATGCCAAACTACCCAAAGCAATCTACAGATTTGATACAATACCTATCATAATATCAATAACATTCTTCACAGAAATAGAAAAAATAATCCTAAATTTGATAGGAAACCACAAAAGACCCAGAATACCCAAAGCCAACCTGGGCAAAAAGAACAAAACTGGAGGAATCACATTACTTGACCTCAAAGTATATTACAGAGCTATTGTAACCCAAACAGCACAGATACATAAAAACAGACATATAGACTAATGGAACAGAATAGAGAACCCAGAAATAAATCCATACACCTACAGTGAACTAATTTTCAACAAACATGCTAAGAACATACATTGGGGAAAGGGTAGTCTCTTTAAATAGTGCTGGGAAAACTGGATATCCATATCAGAACAATGAAATTAGACCCCTATCTCTTGCCATATACAGAAATCAAATCAAAATGGATTAGATACTTAAATCTAAGAACTCAAACAATGAAAATACTAAAAGAGAACATTGGGGATACTCTCTAGGATATTTGTCAGAGTAAATATTGCTTGAGTAATACACCACAAGCACAGGCAACCAAACCAAAAATAGACAAAGAAGATCACATCAAATTAAAAAGCATCTAACTGCAAAGAAAACAATCAACAAAGTGAATTGACAACCCACAGAATGGAAGGAAATATTTGCAAATTATCCATGTGGCAAGGGATTAATAACCAGAATACATAAGGAGCTCAAACAACTCCATAGGAAAAAAATCTAGTAATCTGATTTTTAAATGGGCAAAATATCTGAATAGAAATTTCTCAAAAAAAGACACATGAATGGCAAACAGGCAGATGAAAAGGTGCTTAACAACACTGATCACCAGAGAAATGCAAATCAAAACTACAATGAGATATCATCTCACCCCAGTTAAAATGGCTTTTATCCAAAGACAGGCAATAACAAATGCTGGCGAGAACGTGGAGAAAAGGGAACCCTCGTACTTAGTGGTGGGAATGCAAATCAGTACAACAACTATAGAGAACAATACAGAGGTTCCTCAAGAAACCAAAAATGGAACTACCATATAATCCACCAATCCCACTGCTAGGTATATACCCCCCAAAAATGAAATCAGTATATGAAAGAGATATCCACACACCCATGTTTATTGTAGCACTATTCACAATAGCCAAGATTTAGAAGCAACCTGTTTCCATCAACAGATGAACCTGGACACAGGAAGGGGAACATCACACACCAGGGCCTGTTGTGGGGTGGGGGAGGGGGGAGGGATAGCATTAGGAGATATACCTAATGAAAATGACAAGTTAATGGGTGCAGCACACAAATAAGGCACATGTATACATATGTAACAAACCTGCACATTGTGCACATGTACCCTAGAACTTAAAGTATAATAAAAATACATATATATAAAAAAGAAAGAAAAAGTGATACATACATATAGTCTAAAAAATTGATAGGATAAAAGAATATGAGTGGAGAAGCAAAAAAAAAGAAGAAAATATGATACATATGCACAGTGGAGCACAAAAAGACAGATTTTGCATGTTCTCACTCATTTGTGGAAGCTATAACTTAAACAATTGCATGCATGGAGATAGAGAGTAGAATGATGGTTACTAGAGGCTGGGAAGTGTAGTGATGGTCAGTCGGTAGGGAAAGTGGGGATGGTTAATGGTCACAAAAATATAGTTAGAATGAATAAGATCTAGTATTTGATAGCAGAACAGGGTGATTACAGTCAATGGTAATTTATTATACATTTAAAAATAACTAGGACAGGTGTGGGGGCTCACACCTGTAATCCCAGCACTTTGGGAGGCAGAGGTGGGTGGATCACTTGAGGTCAGGAGTTCGAGACCAGCCTGACCAACATGATGAAATCCCGTCTCTATTAAAAATACAAAAATTAGCCACACATGGTGGAGCATGCCTGTCGAGAGGCTGAGCCAGGAGAATCACTTGAATCTGGAAGGTGGAGGTTGCAGTGAGCCATGACTGCACCACTACACTCCAGCCTGGGCAAAACAGTGAGACTCCATCTCAAAAATATATAAAAATAACTGAAAGAGTATAATTGGAATGTTTGTAACACAAAGAAATAATAAATGCTTTAGGTGATAGCTATCTCATTTACCCTAATGTGATTATTTTGCATTGCACACCTGTATCAAAATATCTCATGTCCCCATACATACATACACCTACTATGTACCCATAAAAATTAAAACAAGGAAATCCACAGAGGAGATAAGGAAATCAGAATGAAAGGAGTTCTAAGACTAACTTTAAATTAACCATGCATATAATAAAAATCAGATATATCACTGGAAACTGAATGTGAACTGTGCCCTCTGACAATGTAGTATTGTGGTTTTTACAGGAATACTGTGCATTGAGAACATTATGTTAAAAATTTAGAGTACTGTCCTGGCATGGTGGTTTACGCCTGTAATCCCAGCACTTTGGGAGGCCAAGGGTCACCTGAGGTCAGGAGTTTGAGACCAGCCTGGCCAAAATGGCAAAACCCCATCTCCCCTAAAAATAGAAAAATTAGCTGGGCGTGGTGGCAGGCACCTGTAATCACAGCTACTTGAGAGGCTGAGACAGGAGAATCACTTGAACCCGAGAGGCGAGGTTGCAGTGAGCCGAGATCACATCACTGCACTCCAGCCTGGATGACAGAGTGAGACTCCACCTCCAAAGATTTAGAGTACCGAAACCTCAAGCAAATTAAGATGACAGCATACACTAAGTGTGCTTTTATCATCAATATGGTTACTATTGGCTGAAATGTTCCAGTCCCTAACTGTAAACTCAAAGTGGAAAAGCTAATCTGTTTATTCAGATTCCTTAAAGAATTGAAGTGAACAAAAAAAAAACCCAGAAATTTAAACAAGCTTTTAAAAATGCTTCTGATTTGAGTTCTTATCATATTTTGAGTCAGAGGCATATAAGGCACTTGTAATCAACAATCCATGACTCAAAGGTTATCAAAATCATGGGTATCAGAAATGTCAAGGTAAAGAATATTTAATGTTCTCTGTAAATTTGTTCAATGCAGCATTGAAGATATAAATCCTTTATTGATTCCACAACAAATGCAAAAGACATTTCCTTATCATAATCTAACCTCTAAATGGTTTTCTCTGGAGTACAGGAGGCACTCACTGGGAAGGCGTACAGAAAGAAAGAGTTTTAATATAAGGGATGCATATGTCATTTTCTAGCAACTGCTGAAAAGTATCTCTTCCATATTCATGTCACAATTTGAGTTTTTAAAAACAATTTTAAGGTGAGATCTCTAAAACATGCCTAGCCATTTATGACAGTCTTTAGAAAAATGAAATAGCACTGAAATATTAATAATGATCAATAAAGAAAATAAATACAATGCCATTATGCACATACTCTTAAATGATGGTGCATTATTAATAAAGATGATTGTCCGAACCTAGATAAGATAAAATGTGTCCCAGCACACATTTTATCTTCCATTGGAATCACGATGGGTAGAAGGAAGGCCAATGACTAGACAGCAGACCTGAACACAAGTCCAACTCAGTCATTAATTAACATCGTGATCTTAGCCAAGATATTTCTATTTATGGGCTTCAATTTTCCCATTTGTAAATTTTCAGTACCTTAAGTGATCTTTGAGGCTTTTCCAAACTAAACCACTCCATGATTTGAAAATGAGGTAGTTAAATTTCCTATGATAAAGGAAACAGAGTGGCTCTCCTTTTTCTTTCCTATGGAGTTGAGCCTCCAAACACTGAAGAGGGTGGGAGAGAGGAAGGTCCCAGCAGGGTGGGGATGCCCCACTATGTCTCTGAAATGCTTGCATTCTGCATTGTCAAGATCAGTGGCTGTTCTGAGAGTGTGGGCTAAGGAGTCCACCCTGGGGCAGACTGGGGTGTCTGAAGACAGGTGGCTAGGATAGGCTGATGCCACCTGTCCTGGCACCAGCTGGGAAGAAGGAAAGGGTGGCACCCTTCCACCCAGGTCTACTGTGCATATTTAAAAGGAAGTTAGCCAAATATCCGTGTCCAAAGTATTAACTAAGCTTTGATATCACACTTCTGGTGATACCATGAGTTTTAGAGGAGTGTATGTTTCAGGAGGGTATGGATAAGAGAGAGAGAGTCCAAACTTCTCAAGAGACTAAAGGGCTGAACATTGTTCTGGAACACAGGAAATCAGCTCTGTACATTACGAAACATAAGTCATGCTCCACTTGTTTTGCCACATTTTAAAATGCATAAACTTTTCATGTAGGTAGAGAAGCCAACCAATAAACAAAGCAATTTGAAAACTAGGTTTACCTTCAGGAGAGAACTACTCCACTACTAACTTCACATAGGCAGGGTCTATTCCTCTCCACTCCCCTAGCCCCATCACTTTGGTTTTAAGTCTACTTTTTGACCTTACAAATTCCATTGAACAGAGATGACTGTCCAGAACTTAAGCCGCCCTTGCAGCATCTGCAGCCACCCTCTGCATGGAGCTGAAGCCGCATGGCCCATGGATCTCCTTTAAGTGTTAGGGACACAGCATGCAGACTTTAGGAAAGGCTTATTTTTGCTCAAGGATTGAACAACAACTTTCTCACCATAGTCATGAGAATGCCATGTCTCAAATTTCACTGAAACTTTTATAACATTGTGACAGAGGAAGACTGTGAGCAAGGCTTTGTGTCTAGCTTACAACTAGGGCACCCTTCTGTACTGCCAACTGTGTCTCCAACCTGGGCTCTTATGAATCAGCAAAATAGGCCTCCCTTTGCTGCTGGTAGTCTAGCACTTATGATAACACCAATCATCTGCACAGAACTTACGCAGGTTGCAGAGAACTCACATCTGTACCACTCCATTAAACATTCCTAGAGTCCTATGAAGTAGGCAGAATAAATGTCATCACTTCCTTTAAACAGAAGAAACATGAATGTGTAGAGAGGTTAAAATGCCAGTTCAAAGAAGCGGCCAAAGGAGAAATTAATTCTTTAGTCTTTCTGGCATCAAGGAATATTTATATGCCAATTACTATAAAGAATAAAAAGCAGCAGTCAGACTGAAGTGATAATTTAAATTAAATCTCTGCATACTATCTGTGCCTTGTCATCACCAACTTGTGGCTGATCTAAGGGAACATCTACTAGGACATCTACTGGGCCAAAAGATTGTCTAGAATGGCTTCATAACCACCCAGCTTTTGTTCTGTATGTCTCATTTTGCAGCTTCTATGAAATATAACCCTATAATTACTGCAAGTTTGTTCTACATGTTTGCAGAAAAAAATTAAAGTTACTCATTATACATTATAGGGAATAGTATTTTTAGAATTTATTTGTTAAAGAAAAATAAATTTATTTTCCTAAGTGGTAATAACAACCTTGTGATATTTGATTTATTATCTAAGGCATCCATCATTTCTACATTAATTCTTCAAGTCTATGTCTTCATTAATGGTGAAATTCACTTTCTAGTGAAAAAGTATTAAGATCTGGCTGTCCAACACCCCAGTTTCCTGGGACTAATATTTTCTATGGCGATAGTCCTGGAATAATTATTAATAGTTGCTCCCTTCACTCTTAAGCGTCCTTGTTTGTAAAATAAATTTCATGGTCACCACAATTAAGATCTTTCACATTGTCTTTCTCCCTACAGGCCTTTCGAAAAAATAATCTTGCTATCTAACAGATTAATTGCTAAACAGAGAGAATGACTTTTTTCTTCCACAGAGCATACTGAAGTCCAGGGAGACCTGACGGTGCCTTGACTTGAATTAGCAACATTGAAGATAAAGAAAATTACACAAATCTGGGCAGTATTCAGAATATATAAGCATGGTCTAGTGAGCCGGGGACATTGGAAGGGGAACCATCTGGAGAGTGAAGATAATGAGTATGATCCCAGACACACAGACATACCTCGTATGAGTTCAATATTTTGGAGAAAGCAATACTAATTTGATATAGGAGTCTGTGCCTTATAATAGAAGTTGAGACTAAAAATATACATTTGGGGTTAACCAGCATATTGATGGTATTTGTTGAAGAACACTTGTCTAAGATCTTCAGAATTTATCTTTACTAACAAGAGATGTCCCAGCTAGTTATCATTTTTCAAAAAACTTTAACAGAATTTAAGTCATGTTAAATATATAGAGCCATGATTTATGTTGATTAAATGACATCCACTTAGAATTGGGTAAGGTTTTATTTCAGGTTTACAGACTGAATGATTTAAAATAATGTCTTTGCAATATAATAAAGAGCAGAGTTTGGTGAAGATCACTTAATCTGAGGGCTGTACATAAAGTCTACCTCAGAAAACTACTTTTGGAAGACACACACACATAAACACACACACTGACACAGCCGCACAAAAAAACATTCAACATGCAGACATTGCTTAAATTAAATTCATGACCAGGGGATGCCTCTTTCATCTAAATGAAAATGATGACAGTGAAGGACATTTCAATTGTCTCATAAGCCCATGGTAATATTTCCTTCATCTTTGTCAGATTATTAAATAAATAAAATGAGGCGATTTGACAGCAAAAGGGTAAGACCAAGTAAAAGGGTAATGAATATTGAGAATATACAGGAGTCAGTAGGCATGGCATAGTTCAGCTTGACAAGAAAAATATTGCATTTTGATGTCATTTCTGAGTAAAATGTGCTTGTCAAATGGGGATGATGATTGGTCTATTGAGAAGCTGAAAATTGGGCCATTATTAGATGATATGATGTTTTGCTGTGTCAAGTAAATAGTCTGTGATGAATGACACAAGGTTGAAAGAAAGCAATAGATTAAACTGTGGTATTTTTTTCCTTAGAAAACATATATTTGGCATCCAAACTTGTTAAACATTTTTCCTTTTTACTTTAAGTTCTCGGATACATGTGCAGAACATGCAGGTTTGTTACATAGGTATACCTGTGCCATGGTGGTTTGCTGCACCCATCAACCCATCATCTAGGTTTTAAGCCCTGCATGCATTAGGTATTTGTCCTAATGCTCTCCCTCCTCTTGCCCTCCACCCCCCGACAGGCCCCGGTGTGTGACGTTCCCCTCCCTGTAGGAACAGAAAGTTCCTCCTCACTTACGAGTGAGAACATGCGGTGTTTGGTTCTCTGTTCCTGTGTTAGCCAAACTTGTTAAATATTTTTATCCTTACTCATTGGGGTTAAAAGTATATATTTTGGGAGAACTTCATATATTCCAGGCAAGGGTTATGTGTGGATTTTCACAAAATATATCTGATCCAATGTAAGTTAATAATTACAACAGCCTTATTAATCCCACTTTACAGATGTGGATGTAGAGTCCCAAAGAGTTCAAGCCACCTGCCAAAGATGGTAGATTCCAAATACAGGATTCATCAGTTCAAAAGCCAATTATCCATAGCGCTATCCTAATCAGAATTTCCCAATAACCTACACCTTTCAAGGTGATATAACCAAGAAAGTTAAGCTACCAATATAATCTCAAAGATAAAACAAGTTACCTATTATCTAAAGCAGATCACTGTGATGAAGTAGATAGATAAAATACTTGAAATGACATCGCAATAGTGCTATTGAGGGTCTGAAGGAAGAATTTGATCTTTTCTTGACATCTAATTAGTAGGCATCTCATTGAAGGGGATGAGAATAGTGGGGCAGTCCTGAGTATAGATGTCAAATGAAATTGGTTTCCCCTGTCAATGCAAGCAACCTTGGGGAGCAAAACAAGGAAGAAACTAATGTCAATTGCTGCCTTCCAGGTCATACAGATCCAGATGCTCTAGAGCTCTGGGGTAGGACCAGGCATTTGTACCTTTTAAGGCTTTCCAGATGATTCCATTGTTCAGCCAATGTTCAGATCTACCATATTAGAATCCCAGACTCTATATTTGGTTGATTTAGACTTGCCTCAAAAACTAATGACACCAGCAGAAGAAAGAACAGAATTTTGGATGAACGGAACTCTTCAATCCTAGTTTCAGGTGCTCCCACCTTTGCAGGGAGACTGTTTGAGGGCAAACACCAGGGACACAGAAGGAGGTGTTGGAGGAGGATGCCAGTGTCCATCCTCGGCAGGGTTATCCGCCAGATGCTGAACAGTTATGTCTAGTTTGCCAAACAGTAAGCAGGTGCTCACAGTGAAAGTAACATAAACTGAGAAAGGGTGGGCTCCATAAGCTTTGTGTTTTCTATACCTCTACTTAAAAGCATGAAACTCAAGGCTGGCATTTGGCACCTGCAGCAGGAACACTGAATGTATTAAACAAAAAAATGAGTATCAAGAACAAGGCATTCTATTTTGGAGGTCAAATGAGTGTCTCTGAAGTTCAGGGGAAAAATCAACTAGTATTTTTATCTGTTGATATTCCAAGTATTATAATTATCTCCAAATACTTCTAGTAATATGCCTTTCAATTACTGAGCCATGTTTAAAGGTAACAGGTACTCTGGGTATGCTACTTATTCTGTCTTAAAATAACATAGGAGACCAAAGTTTGTAATTTCCCAAGGTAAAAATTGTGGTGCCAAGATTTAAAGATAGTTCCACGTGAATCCATTTTACCAGCTTTTCACTTGGTGTTCTTATGCGTTTTTTTTTTTTCACTGCCAAAGTAATATTTGGCTTAGGAACTATTCTCTTATAGAGAAATCTGAGCAGGTAACACAGAGCAGATTTGGGGATTGAAAAAGAGACAGAAAGAGAGATTAGGAGGTGTTAATTACAGTGGACATCATGTAGTAAAAAGAGGTTGGGTTGTAGAGCCAGAAATATTAGCTTGTATCACAGGAAATTAATAAGAGAGTTGAAAGAACTCATGGAAAACGAGAATTATGACACACATAACACATGGCAAGTTCCTGTTTAGTCAAATAATCCTATACACTGGAGACCATTATGTTTCCTTTTATCTCATTCAGACTAGTATGCCAAGATCAGGAAGCTAACAGGTATTCAGGGCAGACAATGTCTAGAAATAACACTAATATAATTGCCTGGACAAGGCATGGGCTGCAGCTGCCCTTGTGCAATGTCACCTGAGGACCTGAGGCAGGAGAGAGAAACAAATTCAACCCTCATTACTGAGAGAATGATAACATAAAGGAAACAAAGCTATCATCAGACTGTGTAATGGCCAAGTTTGACCAAGTATCTGTGAAGACAAACTATGGAGCAAAAACACACTAACAAACCAGCCTGAGTCATGCTAGCTAACTCATGCATCTGTGCCATAAGCAAAAGCAGGCAAAGCAAATACTACACTGGCAGCAAACCAAATGCCAAGGGGAAAAAATTAACTTGGCTAAAATGATGGGATTTCTGACTGCTATGAAGAAGATCAGTGCCCTACCCATGTAAGAAGTTTGGTATAAGAACCACAGAGGACCAAGGTTTTATAATTAAAAAATCAGTTACTATTAAACATAAAGGGATAGAGCACTTACTCCATGTGAGGCACTATTCTAAATACGTGTGTGAATTCATATAATCCTCACAGCAACTCAAGAGTCAGTGCTATTGTTAGCCTCATTTTACCGATGAGACTGAACTACAGAAGGCTCAATGACTTACTCAAGGTCATACTGCTAGGAACAGAAAGAAGCAAAACATATATTCCTGCTTGGGGTTGGGGGGTTGTTATAAAATGGTCACATAAAGTAAGCACAGGACAGCCATGGTGGCTCATGCCTGTAATCCTAGCACTTTGGGAGGCCAAAACAGGAGGATTGCTTAAGCCCAGGGGTTTGAAACTAGTCTGTGCAACACAGTGAGACACCATCTCTATAAAAAAATTTTAAAAATAGCCAGGCATGTACCTGTAGTCCCAGCTACTCTGGAGGCTGAGGTGGGAGGACCGTTTGAGCCCAGAAGGTTGAGGCTGCAGTGAGCTATGATTTCATCACTGCACTCCAGCCTGGGCAACAGAGCAAGGCCTTGTCTCAAAAACAAAACAAAATAAAATAAAACCAAAAAGTCAGCACAAAGCCCCAATATCTCCCAAAACTCTAATATGTCATCTAAAGTTCAAACAATGCAATGTTCAGTTCTCTAGTACCACCAGAAGACACACAACCCTAATGAGGAAAGCAGTGAGTGTTGGGAAGAAAACAGGAATTGACCCCTCATTACTGTCTACTCTGCAGAAAGCACTTCATGTAGGGTATATTCCTGAATTCTCTCTTTGAGGGACTATTTCTTCCAAGTTTAAAACTGAGGAAACCAAGACATTGATCAAGTCAATTGCTTACAGGTACAATGGCAGATCCAATATGTGTCCCTTAGTCTATGCCCCATCCCTCTCTCATACATCTCCTTTGAAAGTCTCTGGGAGGTGGGTGAAATTGAGGACCAATATTAGAAGATGATTATGATGTCACCAGGAGCAAGAGGGTATAAGAGGAAGAATGTCCTGCAGCCAGACTAAACTGTGGTGGTGGAATCTAGGGTTTACTGGACAGAGCAGATGGGTAAGTTTCACTGAGGCATCAAGCACCAGAGAATTTACCAGTTGGAACTGTCTGTAGAGTAACTGGAATGATGGAAACAAATATTACATCATGGCAGTGGGGATGCTGTAGGTACACTGGAACAGATTTTGATCTTACTGCTTCAAAACAAAGTAAGTTAAATAAGGCATCCATTATTTCAGTGAATGAAAAAAAGGGAAGATGAAGAAGAAATAGGCAGAAACATGGGTACGGGGGCATGTGCAGGAATACAGACAGGCAGTAATGAGACTCCCCGTACGCAGAGAAGGAGCTGTGGGAAGCATATCCATGACCCTGAATCTCCAGCTCTTGGCAACTGACTCCATGGAATTCAATGTTAGTCCACAGAAATGCCAAGCAAACCTTCTTGCATTTGTATGACTAGATAGAATCTTATCCTGGTTTTCTGTGCAATTTGGTCCCTCAAAAGAGGAAATTCCATTTTGGATGCCAGAGGTATTCTTTGTAGACAGTACAATTGAAATATCCTGAAACATCTTCTTTAAAAATAAATGTATAAAGGCAAATTTAATATCTAACTTGAATTATGTGATTCCCTGAAAAAATAAGAAAACTAAAGCCAAGGAGGTATCATGCATCTTATCCTGTGTATAATTTCAGCATTCTATTATAAACCCTGGGTTAATAAGCTCATTAGTCAGCTATCTCTGAACTTCTTTAAAGAAACAATGTATTTCTTTTCTATAAAATATAGGTTAAATATTACTATTGATTTTAAATAGCCTAAAACTTTTAACAAAACAGAAATTTAGACCAACTCCAGTAAAAGAAACCATTTCCACGGGTCTCCTGTCGTTACGAGGCTGAGTCATCTCTTTCCATTATTGCCTATACAGTTAGAGAGGACCTGGGTGTATATTTAGCATTTTTACTGGGTCACTTTCTGGGAGAAGAAACGGCTCGGACTTTCTGTGGAGGAGCTGTTCCATATATATCACTGCATCTTGAACAGGCTGGGTAATTTTAGGCAAAGAGTTCTTTTCCTGAATTTATCCAACAGACCATCATAATCCATATTTCTTTAAAATAATACTTTCATTTACATTAAAATTCTTCATTTATTTTAGGAAGTAACTGTGTCATATTCCCTTAAAACATTATCTTTGTATTTCAGGGGAGGAACCACAGAAGTAGAGGTCGTGACAAATAGCACAGGGTTCTTTCTCCATTACCCTGAATTTCCAGCCACATCATTTCTATTCAAGGATGGCAGAAAGGAGGACAAGAGGTGCTCATGTTTTCAGAAACGTCATTCCAAATTTTAGAAATACTGTAACACATAAAACTTTATTTTCACTCTTTCTCAACATGGTGCCACCTTGTCAATAAGATAGTCAAGCTGATAACAAGTCAAAAGATAAAGAAGCCTCCCTGTATATTTACAGGAATATATTTGTCCAAATTCAAGTGGTTCTTTTTCGGCAGCTATGTATCATTTGGCAAAAATCTCATAAGTTTAGAACTTAATTTATTTAGGGTTTCTAGGTAGTGAGTAGCCAAGAACACAAGATCCCCAGGGTCAGAAAGACCCTGCTATAGTTCTCACTTTAACACTTTCTGTCTATAAAGTTGGGTAACTTATTTATATTCTTCATGCCTCCATTTATTTATCTTTAGAATAAGGGTAATGATGTGTATCTAACATAGCTATTGTGAAGATTAAATGAGCAAGGCAGATAAAACCTTCCATCATTTTATAACTTTTTTTGTGAAATCAGTAAAAATATTCAGGGAGCTAGATAAGTCAATAGAGAAAGAAAGAGAGAGACAAATTTCAAGAACCAAACTCAACCTCAGTTAGATAGGAGAAATACATTGTTGTCGTTGTTACAGTGGTTTTGAGGTCTATTGCACAGCATCGTAAATATGGTTAAGAATATAGTATTGTATATTTCATAATTTCATAATTCAATATTTCATCTTTTCATAATTTTAAATGTTCTCACCACAAAAAATAAGTGTTTGCTGTATTGATATATTTGTTACATTTATTTAAGTATTGCACATTGCATTCATAAATCAAACATCACTTTGTACCTCATAAATATATGAAATTATAAGTTGTCAATTTACAATAAAATAAAAATTAAAAAGAAATTCACAACTTGCCTTTAAGCAGGACAGTCAGTTGAGAACTCTGCCTAGAGGCCAGACTATGTCTGTAAATGTTCTGTGGACAGGCCAGCCTGTTTGAAGGACCAACTATAGGCAACTCTGGATCTAGATATGATCAGTCTATGGGATTCCAGAATTATGGAGAAAAGGCTCATCAGGAGTCACTCATCTAGGTGTACTCTGTAACACACTTGCATAGGGTATGATGCCTGTTTTTTATTAACTTTCCACATCTATTGCAAAGAAAAAAAATCATTTACTATTTTCAGCATTAACAATACACATTATCCCCCCTCAAAAAAAGCAAAAAAGAGACAGAAAGCAAGATAGCGAAAATTTCAGAGAAAACAAGGTCATGCAGTCTCTCACTTTCTTTATACATCCTAAAGATAAATTGTTCAGGTCTAGGAAGAGACTGGCTCTCTTCTTTTTTCAACTAGGCTAAAATAAACGTTTAAATAGTTCCATTTCAAACCTGTGGCTGTATTTCTCACACTATTAAAAAAGAAAAACATCTACAGTCATTTTCAGCCCAAACCTCATTCTAAATAAAGCTTCTCATCTTTTCTTGACTCTGATTCCTAATTTAACATGATTTCACCTCTCTTACTTATACAAAAATCCCTTTTCTGGCAACTTCAACTATTCTTAACAGAGGCATGAATCAGAAAGGAAAAAAGAGGGCCCCTGGATGCTAACCCACAGCCTAAAAATATATGTGCTCCAGAGCACATATACATTTTTCAGTTTTTTTTTTTTTGAGTCCTTACTAAAAGACTAATCACTCTGGCCTTACTTATTACAATCAATTGGGCCAGTCTGATTCTACCAGCTACCAGAGGGTAGACAAAGCAAATCCCAAGACAATAACAGCGAGTCAGGAAGTAAGGGTTCCAAGTTGGACAGTCATCTTAACAGTAATAATAGCGAGCATGCTTCAGGCTGTGTTGGTGCTACCGGCCCTTTTCCCAACATTTTCTATACAATAATCCATTTAGTCTTTACAAGACCATTTTTGTCAATGAGGAAACAGAAGAACTGAGAGGTTGAATGATCAAGTAATGAAGGCGAAATGTAAGCACAGGCAGTGTGGCTTCACAATGGCAATGAAAACAAATGGCAACACATAAGCACGGTGCAGACATGCAGACAAAAGAGCTAAAATTCACTACTTTGAGGTGATCTAGGAGAGGGAGTATATTAATATTAGGCATGGGCTACAAAACTCTGTAAGGTTCAGTACTTCCTGTTAGCTGTAGGTTGTGATTTCAATGTTTCCCCCAAGTTGCACAAGACACTCTGGGCAGTGCCTCACAGCACACCCTGCCGGGTAAAAAGGGTGGGGTCTCTGATGGGCAGGAAGCTCCTTTCTCTTGGCTGGCAAAAGAAAACTATGTCTCAGGGTGAGAATATGTGACTTGTCTTCCTACACACAGAGACACACACACAGAGACTCTCCAATTCTCTCCTCATCATTCAAGATATCAAGTATTTGACAAAAATTAAATTAAAAGAACTTGACAAGAATTAAATTAAAAGAAGCTCATCTGAGGGGGTTTGGAAGTGAGTGAGTGATGTGGATTTAGAGTATCTTCTTTGTCCCACAATTAATTTATCCCCATAGAGAGCTGCTAGTTATCAGATTGGGAACAGGAAAGATGAGTTGGATTGAATCCTTAAGCTCACTGGGTGAGTGAGCAAAGACAGATGGACACTCAAGGTATGGTACAAATGTGGCCAAGAGCTGAGAGAGGAGAACTCACAGAGAAAATCGAGGATGTAATGTAGGGAGGAACTATTTCCCCCAGGGGAGTTGGAAAGTTCCCCAGAGGAAATTATCCTTAAATATGACCTATGACAGATAAAGCAAGGTGGCTGTCGGCCATCTAAGGTGGACCAGATGGAAAGGAATCCCGGACAGAGAAGTGGGTGTGCAAGAGCTGTAGGGGTACATTGTGGGGCTGCATTGGAGGCCAGTCAGCAGCTCCTTGAGGTGAACCCTAGAAAGAGGGTGGGTTGCAGCTTGTTGAGAGGCAAAGCCTGAGCAACTGAGTGCTTCTATAATGAAAGCAAAGCTCCATGTCATGGATTTCTGGAAGGAGAAGAGTACTGAAGAAATCTCAGGACATTTGGTTGGAAGTAGCTCCTCAAATCTTTCTTCTATAAATTGGGCAGGAAGATGAGGGAGATGGACTGAGTGAACTGGAGTTCTCTTCAAATCTAAGTTTTCCAGACACATAGATTCACTTGGGCATCCTGCCATGGACCATTAGGAAGAGTTATATGTCTATTAAACATTTTTGTTTACCAAAGGAAATGATTGGACAATTACATTTTTAAAAGATTTACTTCAGAAACATTCGAAATAAAAAATATAGGCTCTTAAATGAGCAAGCTTTGGTTATTTTAAAATGCACTTATATGAGATCCTCATCCTCTAATTATGCCCAAAAACAAAGTAAATGTCACTGAAATAACCCTCACCCTAAGTAAAAACATTTAAGACGGCATATCTGAAAGCATTCATAGTTTCTAAATTAAAGGTTGATACATAGCACTTCCTATTCCTGTAAAGTCTAAAAAAAGAGCTAAATAGTGCTTTCTTGGCTACTCAGGAAACCAGAGGACTGTTTAAGAATTAATATTTCAGTCACCTTTAATTTTAAGCTTGGCTATTAAAGATGCCCTCCTTCCCTCCTTTTAAGGGTTTTTTTCTTGTGGTAAATAAATAAAGGGATACTATATATATCAAAGTATAAGGGACAAAATCAGGCCATCAAATCCACCTGGATCTAACCACTAAAAAAAATTTTTTTTTGGAATAATGTAGTCATTATTGTTTCATTTCTGGATGTAAAGAATCCAATTTGTTGAGGTTAAAATATGATGAGTTATAAAAGTATCTACTTGTACAAAATTTGATTTACAAGAATTCACAAGTGTAGCCTGGTTAATTAAAGGTGCCTGCTGACAAAATACCCCCATTGACTTTAGTCAAAAAATCAGAGCTTCTTAGGAGTGGAAGTTGTGGTAAATGCACAGATTTTCTCTACAGGGACCAGGATCATGTGAGTCTCCATCCATGTAGGAGAGTTGGATGCTCTGTATGAGGCAGAACATCCCCTAAGCACTTCTGTGCCATCTGCCCACCAGAGGCATTTACTGAGCAGTCACCCAGTACTTAGTCCTAGTCCACTAGGCTAGACAGAACATCAAGAAATGTCAGAAAAAGAACTTTTCTATAACAGGACCAAACCCCTGATATCCACTCTTGACTCTAGTGTAAATGCACATTTTTCCCTTTCAGGGCCTCAGTTTCCCCTTCTGGATTTGATGATCTTTTAGGCCTGAGTGTATGCCTCTCTCAGTTAATCACATTATAACAAATTAACAACCAAGCCCTAGATACCCCGATATAAGTAAGAGAACCAAAGGCCCCAGTGTCACAGGAGCTGGAATGACGGCAGGAGGGCATATTTTTCCTCAAATAAAATTCAGAAAAAAGGCTGCTGTAAATCAGCCTCCTTAAAAACAGTACAAAGTAAAACTAAGAGTTATTGGATTTCTTGGAATTTTTGATACAAGTTTCAATCAGACATGGTGTCTATAGTTGACTACATAATTTGGTTCTGCTCTATGACCAAAATGTCAAATGATTGAAAAGCTGTGGTTACACTTGAAGGGGGCTCTTGGAAATTTCCTTGCATTTATGCAGTATCTAGGGAGAGGTGGGGAAGCTCTCAGAAAATAGGAAGAAAGCATCACCTCAACCCACCAGCTGGGTGAATAAGCCTCTACAGAAGGTCAGCAAGGGCTAGGGAGCAAAAGAAGAGATGTAGGAGGAGCAGGCCACAGGGGTACTCTAAGTCTCCACTGCCTCATGTAGGCAGCAAGTGATGTGTTCAGAAGATCAGGTCTTGACTCATTTTTGCTATTAAAAGCAGGAAGGAACATTGGGACAGCAAATGATTAATGAATTGCTCTATAACCTGCCTTTTTCCAAAAGAAAACTGAGCAATTGAGAAGACAGACACATCCTCCAAAAAAGTGCTATCTTTCAATGATTTCAATTGATGTCAGTTTAGCAAACACGTTGAGTACTTGCATTGTGTGAAGGTGCTCTGACAGAAAGGAGGAAACAGGCTTGGCCCTTGAGGAGCTTACCCTCCTAACCACAGACAATATTCCAAAAACGCATCATGAAAGAATAGTTTGCAGGGGAAATTTAATTTTTAGAGATGGCCAGAAGTAATCTTGTTTCAGCAGGGACAAAATCTGTTAGAAATGGTCAGTTTTTCCAGTATGACCAAATATCAGTCAGAATAAATTTCTAAAGATGAATTACCCAATTTCCCAAGCAACTGCTATAGCTTGAGAAGGTTTATGCTTTTTTTCTCCAGAAGTCTTCTTTGAAGAAAACACTTTTGACTACATGCTTGTGCAAGCATGTGTGTGTATGCATGTGTGTTTAAAACCTCTCTTTTCTTACAGGCACAGCTTATCTATAAAGGATGCTAATAAACTGAGACTCACAGAGGTAGTAATCTCTGAAAATAATTTGAATTTTTTAGCATGTTCAGGTTCTTTTATTCCTTCTCTCCAAGAGACTTTCCTCCGGGGTCGAGTTAGAAGTAATTGAGTTAAAACTAAGTATATATCTAAAAGAAATGAAAATATTTTCCCACAAAGAAATTGGCACACTAATGTTATAGTAGCATTATTCATAATAGCCAAAAGGTGTGAACAACTCAAATATGCATCACCTAAGAGACGGATGAACAAAATGGGGTATATCTATGCAATGGAATATTATTTGTCCATAAACAGGAACAAAGTGATGATAGATGAATGATCCTTGAAAACGTTATGCTAAATCAAAGATGTCAGTCACAAAACACCACATACTACAGAATTCCATTCATGTAAAATGTCCAGAGCAGGGAGACTGATGGACAAACAAAGTAGATTAGTGGTTGCCTAGAGCTGGGGAGTAGGGAGAAGGCTGGTGGCTACAGGATGATAATTAAAGAAAGCATACATGTTTCTATAATTAAATAAGAAGTGATTTTTATAAATATTTAAGATCTATGTAAATATATAATTAAGGTTAAACCACATGAAATTATCTGTTGATTTGACTTTCTAAATAAAACCGTATTTTGCAATAATTCTAGATTTACAGAAAAGTTGCAAATATACTGCAGAGTATTTTCACATACCCTTCACCTTGCTTCCCCTAAAATTAACATCTTACCTAGTGCAATTATCAAAACCAGGAAATTTACATTGGTTCAACACTATGAGCTAAACTATAGACCTTATTCACATGTCACCAGTATTTTCACTGATGTCTTTTATCTGTTCCAGTATTCAATCCAATGTATCATGTTGCATCGATTCAGCAGGTCTTCTCAGTTGCTTGCAATTGTCATTTTCTCAGTCTCTCAGTTTTTCATATCCCAAATCACCACATCTTTTTATGTAAAAATAGTCAGATATCAGCAGTATCACATGGTTGCATCTAACGACATTTAAATTGCTGAACACCATCTCTGAACACACAGTTAGAATTCATGTTCGGCATGGTCTCCATCAGCGAAAAGCTATGTGGTGGCACTGCGTAGTGAATCAGGAGCAGGGGCTCTGAGACCATAGGACAATGGCTGGCATCACAGTTTTATCACTGAACAACTCAGTGATATTGGACAATTTGACATCTCTGCCCTTAGTTTTCTCACCTGTAAAACAGTTCCCACCTCCATAGGGTTGTTGTGGGGATTAAATGAGATAATACATGAAAAGCACTTAGCCCACTGCCCGGAGCATAAAAGTATTTGCTGTTGCTACTTATTTTCCTGAATGCCTTATAATCCCTACATTACTATTATCCCAAGTTCCTCCAACTCTCTTCAATTCTGTCAAAATCTTGGTAAATAGAAGCAAATCAAGAAATGATTTGTTTCAGAAACAATACAGTGAGGCCAACATGCAGGAAGACCAGGAGCACTGTGGGGAGAGAAGATGAGCTAGGCACCTTATTTCATCAACCATGGGGCACACCCTGTACTAGGCATGGCCACATGAAACCACACAGAATAGCCATTACAGCTTGTCCGAGCACTGTGCCTTCTCTCAGGAGGCTGCGATATCACTGAAATACATATCCATTGCAAACAAAGCATGGTCACGACCTGGCAAAAATCAGGTGACTATGGTTATAGTTGGTGACATTATGGAGCTTCTTCAACAAGATCATTTGGGATTATAAACCATAGGGTGACCTTCAGAATGTCACCTAAATTTGTAAGATCCATGAATAATAGATGTGTCATAATTCATTAGCAGTCTGTAGCAAGCTCTAGTCTGCACTAATGAAGAAGCGCCATTTAGAAAAGAAATGTGCAAATTATAAACTGTTTAAGAAAATACTTGATAAACATCTTCACCAAACTACATTTAATTTTGCCATTTAAACTGCCTCCTGTGGAGTTTAACTACACCATCAAAAACAGCTATTGCCCATAAAATCGGAAACAAAGGCAGTAACATTTTATATTTGATTCCTATGAGGCCTGTTCCCTCATCTTCCTAAAAAAAGAATAACCCCACAACTTCACAGTATGCACCTCTCTGGAAGACCCCTATGTTAGGTCTACCAGTTTTCTTCTCATAAAAAAATAATAATAAGTAAAAATAGAAAGGGTAGGCAAGGTGTTTGGTTTTTTTTTTTTTCTTTTTTAAGACAGGGTCTCGCTCTGTTGCCCAAGCTGGAGTGCAGTGATGTGATCATAGCTTATTGCGGCCTCGAACTTTGGGCTCAAGCAATTCTCCTGCACCAGCCTCCTGAGTAGCTAGGACCCCAGGCATGTGCCACCATGCCCAGCTGTTTTTTATTTTTTTTTACAGTGACAGGGGTCTTGCTATATTGCCCAGGCTAGTCTCAAACTCCTGGTCTCAAGTGATCCTCCTGCCTTGGCCTCCCAAAGCGGTAGGATTACAGCCATGAGCCACCATGCCCAGCCTAAGACATTCTTATATTTGCATAATTCACATGAGCAACCTCATATTATTGGATTAGTAGAAAAGGACTATTAAATAGATGATTTGTGATGCTATAATAACAAAATACATTGATCACTAGAAGGCAGTGTAAAGTGTAAATTCACTGCAAATTACTCAAGACAAGACAAGCTTCATAATTTGATAGGCCTACTGGGCTGGTAGACTAAGAAATGTTATAGTCAGATTCTGTTTTCTGTTTTTCCACCTGTAAAATTTTTTTAAGATAAGTAAAATAGTCTGTGGAGAGTACCCAGAAGTTGGCATATAATACATGCTTTCTAAGTGACATGTGCTATTTATGCAAAAGTTGGATCTTCCAGATTTCATGGTCCTTATCAGCAACATCTTCCATTTATGGTCACAACTAAATCTTATTTGTCCTATTTATGAGTTCCTTAGCATGTTGCTACATTTTCTGTTCAGTCTGGTACAGGTTGAATCATCCTAATCTGAAAATCCAAAATCCAAGTTTCCAAAATTTAAAACATTTTGAGTGCTGACGTGAGACTAAAAGGAAATGCTCATTGGAGTATTTTGGATTTGGGATTTTCACATTTGGGATGGTCAACTAGTAAGCGTAAAGGAAGTATTCCAAAATCTGAGAAAAAGAATCCAAAATATGAGACACTTCTGGTCCCAAACATTTCAAATAATAGATTCTCCACCTGTATTAATGTTTTGTATGGCTTTGAATAATGTGCCCATGTGTAGCTCCTCTCATGCCTTAGACAATGCCTAGCATACAGGGGTTCTTTCAGTGGAGAAGGAAATAAATTGCTACACCAAATGGGACTACATTAAATCTAAGTGTGTAAAATTTTGGGCAAAGATTGTTTTCATTTTCCTTTTTGCAAGATACCTTATAGCAGAGTGCATCTTCTCAGAAATATTTTTGTAGATCCCTGAACAAAAAATGTCTAATTAAGCTGGGTGCAGTGGCTCGCAACTGTAAATCCCAGCACTTTTGGAGGCCGAGGCAGGTGGATCATTTGAGGTCAGGAGTTCGAGACCAGCCTGACCAACATGGAGAAAACTTGTCTCTACCAAAATTACAAAAATTAGCTGGACATGGTGGTGCACGCCTGTAGTCCCAGCTACTTGGGAGGCCGAGGCAGAAGAATCACTTGAACCCAGGAGGCGGAGGTTGCAGTGAGCCGAGATTGCACCACTGCACACCAGCCTAGGTGACAGAATGAGACTCATCTCAAAAAAAAAAAAAAAAAAGTCTAATTACGAGTTTTCAAAATAAAAATCTAGAGCAACTGAGCTTAAAAGCTAGCCTAACCTTAGGTGATTGGGATTCTGAAAGGGATCCTGGGTTTGTAAGCCTGATTTATATTTAAGAGTCTACAACTAGTTGATATGAACTGTGGCCTTGTGGTGAACCCTCCTGGGTCTAACTCCTAGCATCTATGCCCTTGGCTCAGGACCACTGGTGGAGGAACTCCTGGTTTCACAGCTTGAGCCTAACTCTTTCCACAGGTGGTTCATTTGGCTTAATGTTCAGTACTGAGTCTCTGACTGACCTTACATTTCAATTGTCACCAAAGGTCAGGCCCCTCTGTTCAACATTCAGTTGCCTTAGATAAACCTTGCTAACTAGGCTGCAGTGTTGGTCTATGTCAGCCTTAGACTCAGCAGGTCTAAAACTGTCAATACAAGGTCAGTGGAAAGTAATGGAAATAGATGTGCTCACTAAATCAGATACCCAAATAAGTAGACCCCAGAAGAACAGATCTTTGTTGTAATAAAATATCCCTCAGGTCATGGATGCATGGAATCAGTCACCATCACTCAACTGAAAAGCCATTAAATATGGCATAAGGCTTTGCATACCGAGCAGTGTGTCTTGGATTTTACTGTGTAATATCTGCAGTATTCGTGGAAATTCTGGATGTTTCTATCTCTTCCTAATTGTCAATGTTTTTGACATTCCTTTATCCCTGTAATCTCAGTGTTCTTGATTGTTATCATTTATGTCTATTTTCATATTGACATGTAATTTATTGATAATATCTCAAATTGTAAGATTATGTGAAACAAAGAGAAAAAAATGGGCAGATAGTATATGTATTCATTATAGATGCCTCAAATCATTCAGAGGATGATGTAGGGCATCAACAAGCAAACAAATAAATGTCAAACACAATACAAATAACTAAGACCCTCCTCTACACAAAGTAGCAAAGTATCTACTTTTATCTTTCAACAACTTATTCCATGTACATATATTAATGCTGCAATGCCAGACAGGGTCCCCTATCCTAGATGAATGGGAAGATACAGGGAGGACATCACTTACTCCACACTACCTCTGATACTACTCAAACTCAAGTTAGAAATTTATAATACCTGATGGTAGCGAACAAACCCTATTCAGTTAATTGACAGCTTACAATATTGGGCATTCTGCTTGTACAGGATGCAAACAGGTAATGAGGCAGTCAGATGAACTCAGTGCAACTTTGATTATGTTCAAACTTTGATGCATTTGAATCTGCCAATTCTGTAATGAAAAATGATAAGCTCATCACAATCTGTATTCTATAGCCATAGAATAGCTCCAATACTTTTTAATAACAAAGATTCTATTTCCATCGAATTCATGTTTTTCTAGTAAAATATTATCTATAACCTCAGAAAATACTGTATATTCCTAAATATTCCTCTATTATCTACAACCATAAGCTGTTTATTTTTCCATATGAAACCCTTCATGTTTACAGGTTAAGCATCAGATTTCAATATAAATGTGTCCTCAAAAAAAAATCTAAAACCACCAGCTCAAATAAAGTTAAGTGTTTGATATTAAAGTGTTTTATGTAATTATAAAAATAATTACTTTTCATAATCAACATTATAAAGCTTCAATTCTAACATCTCTGTGTGCAGTGTGTGTGAATTTACATGTGTATAAATTTACATGTGTATATGCACATGCAAATTTAAATATAGATAGGTATATTACCGGATAGATTGATAACATATATTTTTTAAATTGCAATCATATAACACATACTATCTTCAATAAACAATGTTAAAATTTATGCTTTATTTTATTTCATAACCATAATATCCACAATTGTTCATTCTGTATTTCTTTATTGATGTTTTAAGTGCTGACTACCTTTTTCATATAGCACATTCCTATAACATTTCAGAGTTCCTTATATTACTTTATCTTGTCTAAGAACAGTTTTACTGAAGACGGATAGTGGCAACAATTTTCTTGATTTTTTTTTACAAATATTACAAATATTGTCTCCCTGCTTCCTAAATGACAGCTTGGCTAAGTATATATTATTTTGTATCCCACTCTCTTTTCCTCTGATATGTGTAGATATTTTCTCCTTTTTAAGAACAATCTGTTGAAATAGAGATGACAGGAGCTGGCCCAATATTCTCCTATTAAGTGGCCAGCATCTCACGGCTGTATAGCTAACACGTTCTTTAATTTATAAGTTTAATATCCTAACCTGGGCTTCTGCTGTGTCCAAAATGCTATAAGCCTGCTATTGCCAACCTCTTTCACTGATTATGGCTAAAATCTCTGAACAGATATACAAAAAGAAAATTACTTCTGAAAAGTAAATATTGGCAGGCAAATGAGAGACAAAAGTCAAAAAAATTGAAGAACAAACAGTATGAGGGAAAGTGTATTTTTTAAATTATTTCCTTAACACCCAACTTTGACATGAGGGTGGACTAATTAAAACACGTACAGCAGGTATAAAAACAAAAAAAAAAAGAGGCATGAGAAAAATCTTTCTAGTAGATCACTGAGAAAGAGGGCACCCATGAACCACAGAGTGTGGCGGAATCCCTACTTATTTATTTGTTTGTTTGTTTATCTTTTCCCTCTTCTTTTTTCTCACCTTGTCTTTCCCGGTGGCAGAATGCACTCCTGTGATGATAATGGTAGTGGCAGCCCAGGCACCTAAAAGCCAAAGGAAAAAACCCATCTCTCTGTCCTTAGAACTGGAAGAGGCCCTTGAGAGCTGCAGACTTTGAGGTGAATCTTGGGGCAGAGAGAGCTAGAGACAAGAATTGCTTAATTCTGTGTACAAACCAACAAAATTTCTGAGCTCACTGCTAAGTAGAGCACACATGTAATAGACCCAAGGAAGCATGTCAAAGGCTTTGAAAGTAAAAATATGATATAAAATACCACCTAAATTCCAGAATAACAGAAGAGTGATGTATTTTTAGGACAGGCAAAATAGAGTAACAAAAGTTTTAAAACATAACTGACATGGGATCAATCACCCACAGAAGGTGAGACAACACTCACAGTCCAAACCTCAGTTGATTGCTTGCTTTTAAAACAAGCAATATCATTCAGAGGATTTTTGAAAGATCCATAATGTCACAATATGTTCAGGATTCAATCCAAAATTACTTGAATCTACCAATTCTATACAAAGAATAGAATCCTCATAACCAAATGTCTGAAAAGAGCCACAAAAATATGGCACATTACATACAAAGGAATAAAAAAATCATGACTCTGAATTTTTCATCAGAAACTATGGAGGCAGGAAGACCATAAAACAATATACTTAAAGTACTGAAGAAAAGATCAGCCCAGAATACTAAACCCAATAAAAATATTCTTTAAGAAGGAAGACAAAATTAAGATATTCTCAGATGAAGATAGTCTGAAATAATTCCTCAAGAGAAAATATGTTCTAAAAGAAATGCTGACGGAAGTACTTCAGATGAAAGAAAAATAATATTAGTGAGAAGCCTCAAACTTCCAAAATGAAGGCAGAACAACAGAATGGTAAATATCGAATAATATAGTAGACATTTTCTCTGATTTTAATGTGCATTAGTGTGAAAGTTAAAATTAAAATATATGGTGGAGTTTTCAATGTATATAGATAGAATATTTATTACAATTGTAAGATAAAGGGGAAAATTAAAAATCTATATGGTTGGAAGGCATCCCGATTTTGTTTGCAGTAAAAAAAGGTATTAACTTTTAAGTAGACTGTGAAAAGTTAGAAATGTGTGTTTATGTAGAATAACATCATATAAACACCTACACATACTGTGTGTGTATATTTATTTGTGTGGGTATAATATATAATACATAACCCAAAAGGCCAATAATTAAAATAGCATGATAAAAATATTCAAATAATGCCCCCAAAAAGCAGGAAAGTAGGAACACTGGAACAAAAATGGAGGGAAAAAAATCTACCTAATAAAAAAGCTAAACCTAAATAAAACCATGTCAATAATTACTGTATGTAAATGACCTAACAACAACAAATAACAAACTGGAGTGTCAGATTTCATTAAAAAAAGGCCCTACTATGCAATGTCTTCAAGAAATCCACTTTAAATATAATAACATGGACAGGTTAAAAGTAAAATAAAGGGAAAAGTTAAACTATATGAACAACAAAGAATGATGGGATGGCTATATCAATATCAGACAAATTTCACTATAAAACAGGAAAATTCCTAGGGATATTGAGGACCATTACTTGGTGAATAAAAGGCTCAATTATCCAAGAAGATATTACATTCATATATATATGTATATATACACACATATATACACACACATTACATTTATATGTGCATATATATGTACACACATATATATACACACACATATATACAGAACTTTAAAATAAGACAAAAACTGATAGAACTGGAAGGAGATATAGAAAAGTTCCAAATTATTCTTTAAGATTTCAAAATTTCTCTCTCATTAATCCATACAACATACAGAAAATCAGCAACAATATGGTAGACTTGAACAACAGTATCGACCAAACTGATGTAAATGCACTTATAAAATAATCCAACAGTAATAGACATTTTCAAGTAACCATGAAATATTCTCCAAGACAGACCATATCCTTGCTTATTAAACAACCCTTAGCAAATTTAAAATAATTAAAGTCATACGAAGTATGATCTCTTAGCATAACGGAGTTGAACTGTATATCAATTACATAAAAATCATTGGTGATTCCATAACGATTTAGAAGCTAACATATCCCTAAATAATTAATGGGTTAAGTAAGACATCCAAAAGGAACTATAAAGTATTTTGATCTAAATATAAATAAAAATAAAATCTATCAGGATATGTGGGACAGCTAAATTAATATTTGCAGAAAATTTACAGCATTGAGTCATATTAGAAAATAAGAAAGCCCCAAAATAAATAACCTAAGCTACTGTCATAAGAAACTAGAAAATGAGGAACAATTTAGGCCTAAAGCAAGCAGAAGGAAATACATAATCAACATATCAATGGTGTCAATAATAAGTTGATATTACTGAAATAGAAAACTGAAAAGCAAAAGAGAAAATCAATTAAATCAAAAAGCTGCTTTAATTGAAAAATAATAAAGTTGATGAAACTCTAGACAAATTGACCAAAACAAAGAGAGTTATCACAAATATCAATATCAAGAATACAAAAGGAATACCACTGAGACCTTATGGCCATTAAAAGAAAAATAATAAGAGAATAATACAAATCAGTCTGTGTCTACAGAGGAAAGGTGCCAATTCCTTGAGTGAGGCAAATTAGCAAAACTTACTCAAGAATAGACAACCTGAAGAGTTCTAGATCTACTAAAGAATTAATGTGTGTTAAAAACTTTCCAACAAATCAAACTCCAGACCTCGATCATTTCACTGGAGAATTCTAACAACTTAACAAATGATAACAATTCTACATATTCTCTTCTAAGACACTTCTCAATTTTATGAGGCCAAAAACATATTCCTAATAAAAAAGGACAAAGGCATTTTAATAAAAGAATATGACAGACCAATATTCCTGTTGAACACAGACACAAAAATGCACAAAAAATATTAGAAAACCAAAAACAGCACTATATATAAACGGTAATACCAAATATATTACCAAGTATAGTTTATCCTGGTAACTCAAAGATGACTTAATATTTTAAAATCAATCAATCACCATAGTAAGAGACTAAGTAAAATCAGGACCATATCAAAATATATACAAAAAACTGACAGATTTGACAGATTAAATCTCAGAACACTAAAATAGATGGGAACTTCCTTAACCTGATCATGCAACTCACACCAAAAGAAAACAAATGCTTAGACTACTGTTATAACTAAAGTTGAAAGACTGAATGATTTCTCCTAAGTTCAAGAACAAAGGAAGAAAGTCCATTATACATCATTGTATTCAACAGTATAATAACATCCCAGCCAGTGCAATAAAAGGCTGAAAAAAAGGAAGAGGGAGATATACAAAGACTTGAAAGACAGAAAGAACATTTTTCCTATTAATAGAAGACACCATTGTCTACATAGGAAATTCAAAGGCATCCACAAAAAAGCTCCTGGAAGTAATATGGTAATATAGCAAAGCCATAGAATCCAAAAAAGTCATATTTCAATATATTTTCAATGAAATATTGGAAATAAAAGATAAGCAACATTTACTATTCCATTAAAATTGAATTCTTGTTTATCAAATAAAAAATGTGCAAAAATTCTGGAAGTAACAAAATATTGAGGACAGAAATCAAAGAAGACCTAATTAAATAAAGAGGTATTCCATCTTCATAGAACAGGAGACAATATTTTGCTTGTTTTTTTAAAATTTTATATATATATATTAGAGACAGGGTATTGTTCTGTCACCTAACCGGAGTGCCGTGATGGAATCACAGCTCACTGCATACTTGAACTCCTGGGCTCAAGCAACCCTCCCCCATCAAACTTCCGAGCATCTAGGAGTATAGGCATGTGGCACTGGGACCAGCTAAGTTGTTTTTTTGTTTTTGTTTTTGTTTTACATTTTTGTAGAGAGGAAGTCTTGCCATGCTGATCTCAAACTCCTGGGCTCAAGCAATCCTCCCTCTTCAGTCTCCCAAAGTGTTGATATTACAGATGTGAGCCACAGTGCCCAGCCTGGAGACAATATTAATAAGATATCAAAGTTCCTAAAAATTGATCTATAGAGTCTACACAATATCTCAAAGTGTCAGTAAAGTTTATTGTAAATACCAACAAGTTTATTCTAAAATTTTGACAGAAAGTCAAGGGAATGAGAATAGCCAAAACAACTTTGAAAACAAACAGCAAAGTTTGTGGACCCACAATACCTGGTTTCAAGACTACCTAGTAAAAGTTACCATATTAAGACAATGTGGAATTGGCAAAAGTGTTGATAAATGGATCAATGCAATTGAATAGGCTCCAGAAAGAAACCGCATATATATGTCCAAGTGATTTTTCCTACACAGGCAATTCAAGAAATTTTGGTGGAACAATCAGTTATCAAAAAAGTGAATTCTAACCAAATTTTATGTTTTATAAAAATATTAACTCGAAATTTTTGATAGATATAAGTGTAAAATGTACAATTATAAAACTTGAGAAAAGAGGAGAAAATCTTCATGACCTACAGTTAGTTAGGCAAAGTTTTTTTTATACAGAACACCAAAACCATAATCCATGAAAGAAAAAAGAAATCATAATTTATAAAATTAAAATCTTTGCTCTGTCAAGATGCTATCTAGGCCGGGTGCGGTGGCTCACGCCTGTAATCCCAGCACTTTGGGAGGCCGAGGCGGGCGGATCACGAGGTCAGGAGATCGAGACCATCCTGGCTAACACGGTGAAACCCCGTCTCTACTAAAAATACAAAAAAAATTAGCCGGGCATGGTGGCGGATGCCTATAGTACCAGCTACTCGGGAGGCTGAGGCAGGAGAATGGCGTGAACCCAGGAGGCGGAGCTTGCAGTGAGCCGAGATCGCACCACTGCACTCCAGCCTGGATGACAGAGCAAGACTCCGTCTCAAAAACAAAAACAAAAAAAGAAGCTATCTAAATAAATAAATAAGACAAACCACAGATTGGGAAAAATATTTGCAAATCACATATCTAACAACAACAAAAAAGAACTGTATCCAGAATATATGCTTTTTGTGAGAAAATTCTCATTGAAGATTTTCATATTTCTGCACAGTACAGGTTTCTTGAGCAGGGATTCTATTTGAATAGAAAATGCCTTGGAAGCTAGAGATAGTGTATCCATCATCTTCTCCTACATTGTACCCTCTAACACAGATTGCATGTGGAGAGAGACCTGTGATTCTCACTATACCACCCCATGGGGGCTCAAGGAGCAGCACTAAGATGCTGTTCTGGCTGTTTTGCCAAAAGCAATAAGTTGTTTGCTTTTCTGCTCCAGAAAGCCTCATGTCTCATATACAGATGTCATATATATGTATATGACATATATATATATAGATGACATCTATATATATCTGTGTATGTTCACCCAAAAGCCAGTATGCTAATGTGCATAAGAGCTTTATATATATGACATATATATACATGATATCTATATATGAGACATGAGGCATCTATATATGAGATATGAGACATCTATATATGAGACATATATATGATATGTGTGTGTGTGTGTGTATATATATATATATATATATATATATATATACGTGGCAGACTACATTGTTAGCTCACAATAGGATAAGGTCTCAGATCCTTCTCAGTTTCAGACTTAACAATAACTACTTTCAAAATGAAATGATAAGGAAACAAATGACCCGATGAAAAGTGGACACAAACAGAGACTTTATCAAAGAATATATACTGATGGCAAATAATCACAAACATATGTTCAACACCATTATTCATTAGGCAAATGTAAATTAAAACCACAACATACTACTACACATGTATTAGAATGGCTACAATTTTTAAAAAACAAACAAAAACATCTGATACTACCAAATGCTGTCAAGAATGTGGCACAACAAGAACTCTCACTCACTGCTGGTGATAATGCAAAATAGTATGGCAGTTTCTCATAAAGTTAAACATGCATGTATCATATGACCCAGCAATTCCACTCCTAGGTCTTTACCTACGATAAATCAAACTGTATGTTCACCCAAAAGCCAGTATGCTAATGTGCTTAAGAGCTTTATATATATGATTGTGCCTATACATATATATCACAGATATATATAACACATATCTGTATCTAACATATATATTATAAATATATATCACATATATATTACAGATATATATATATGTATCTGGGAGTGTGTGTGTGTGTGTGTAACCATCTGGAAACTGAAAAATAACATAAACGTCTTTCAACAAGGGAATAGATAAACAAATGATGAAACAAAGATACAACTGAATATCACTGAGCAAAAATATGAAGACATATTAATAAATGAAAGGATGATTCTCAAATATATTATGCTAAGTGAAAGAATTCAGACTCAAGAGTGTTCATTTTCATTCATATGACATTCTGAAAAAGCCAAAATTGTAGGAACAGGTAACAAAATTATAGGGACAGAGTTGCCAGAGATTGAAAAAAGAGATAGGAATTAACTATAAATGGGTAACACAAAAGAAATTTTGGGATAAGGAAATTGTTCTGTATCTAATCGTGGTGGTAGTTACTCTATGCATTTGTCAAAATTCAGAAAACTGCACCTCAAAAAGAGAATTTTACTGTATGTAAATTTTAAATTTTTTCTTTTAAATCTGTGCAAAGAAAATCTAACTAGGCATTATCTTGGGATAAATCAGGGCTTATTCTATTATATTTTAATACCTTTTGAAATTTCATGTGTAGGCTTTTCTGTCTCATAGGCAATGGATTATTATGTTGGCTCATCTTTCTAAGCTCTGAAAAACTATCATCTTTTCTCTCTTTGCTTTATATTTTTCTTGTTTGTTCATTGGCTGTGGTTATATATGCCTGTCTTCCATATCAATAAGTCAATTTTCAGTTTTATTTGTTCTATATGCTTGTCAGTTTTACTTAGTCGTTTTGAGATTGTATTATCTTGGTCTTCAATATTTTTTGTTTCTCATTCCCTTTGTTCATCTTTTTCTCGCTGTGTTCTTTTTGGTGAGTGACGGGGCTCCAGTTTAACTCATGTTCATGTTTTTTCTGTGGCTGTTGTTGTTTTTTGTTTGTTTTCTGAGACTCTCGCTCTGTCACCAGGCTGGAGTGCAGGGGTGCACTCTCGGCTAACTGCAACCTCTATCTCCCAGGTTCAAGCGATCCTCCTGCCTCAGCCTCCCAAGTAGCTGGGACTACAGGCATGTGCCACCATGCCCAGCTAATTTGTTGTATTTTTAGTAGAGGTGGGGTTTCACCATGTTGGCCCGGATGGTCTCAATCTCTTGACTTCATGATCCGCCCACCTCAGCCTCCCAAAGTGCTGGGATTACAGGCATGAGGCACCGCGCCCAGCCATGTTCATGTATTTTTTAGCATAAAGTATTGAGAATTTTCTTCTGTCTTAGGTTACATTTTCTTCCAGATTCCATGCTATGTTCCATCAATTTGTTCCTGCCCACCTACCTACTGGCTCGAATTACGATTATAGTTTCCATTCTGTTCCTTTTCGTCTTGCCAACGCTGTCCAAATTTTCACTTTTACGACATTATGCAGGTCAGTTTCTGTGAGTCTCTCTTTCTACTTATTTGCATATGAGACTTATTTGTTTTCCCCTACCAGCTACATTTTGAAGGCTGAACATTTCTTGAAGATTCTCTATGTTGAAGTGCTCAGTTTACGGTCAATTCATTCACGGCCGGCATACCTTGGCTCTGCTCCCTTTTTGAGGATTTGTTTAATTTGCTGTGCAGGATTCACTCTGCTTAGTATTGAGATTCAGCTCATTCCCAGAGAGGGAAGAGTGAGTTCAGTTTTAACACCATTCCTGTTAGCCCTGGAGAACCTGATGCATTGACAGAGAATTACCCTCTGGTTCCTGTTTCCCACTTCAATGGTCCTTTCCCAGCAGCTAGTTCAGGTCAGCTTGGGATACCACTGATTTCACTTCACTTCAGATTTGGGAATATTGGTGAGAATTCTCAGACTTTAGTGAACTTGAGCAATCAGGCGAGGAATAGGATTGATGCCTCAACCTTGTCTCTGTTTCCCTGATCAGCAATTGTTGAAATGTATAGCATTGTTTTCTGCCCCTCCCCAGCCTTCTTGATTTAGCTGATGCTAGTGATACTCATGTGGACTTTTAGCTTTCCTGCATTTATTTTATTAGTGATTAGGTGACGAGAATATTGCAGTCAAGCTCCCCAACACCATCTTTACAAATAAAATGCTTCTGTCATTTTTTTTTTGGCTTAAACAAGATAGAAAGCTTATTTTTCTCCCATGTAAAAGTATAGAAGCATGAAGTCCAGGGCTGCTA
The DNA here is from genome assembly GCF_028885625.2 of Pongo pygmaeus. Lineage (NCBI taxonomy): Eukaryota > Metazoa > Chordata > Mammalia > Primates > Hominidae > Pongo > Pongo pygmaeus. The sequence goes on from NC_072381.2 coordinate 60,470,362, forward strand.
GGTTAGTTCGCATTTTTCTATTAAAAACCTTACAGGCTCAGTCTCCTTACAGAAACAGCTTGGGCATCCTTAAGGTGTAGCTATAGCCTTCAACTTCAGGTTCCCAAAACCATCCAAATTTCACACAGTAGGATGTGAGAAAGCTTCCAGGAAAAGCAGCCAAGGGAAAGCTCCAGCTTTTTCATTTTAAAAAAATTGTATAAATTTATGGGGCACAAGTCCAGTTATGCTACGTGAATATATTGCATTGTGGTCAAGTCAGGGCTTTTAGTGTAACTATCCCCCAAATAATGTGCATTGTAACCATTAGGTAATTTCACAGCCCTCAACCCCCTCTCACCCTTCTGAGTCTCCAGTGTCTATTATTCCATACTGTATGTCCATTTCTACACATTATTTAGGTCCACTTATATGTGAGAACATGCAGTATCTGACTTTCTGTTTCTGAGTTGTTTCACTTAACATAATGACCTCTAGTCCCATCTATTAATATGTTGCTGCAAGAACCATGATTTCACCCTGTTTTAATGGCTGAATACATACATACACCATGAAATGTGATATATATATCTCGCCATGAAATGTGACAGATATATATATACACACCACATTTTCTTTATCCAACCATCCATTGATGGGCGCTTAGATTGATTCTGTACTTTTCCTTTTCCTATTGTGGTAAACATACAAATGCAGGTTTCTTTTTGATATAGCAATTTCTTTTCCTTTGGGTAGATACCCAGTAGGGGGACTGCTAGATCAAAAGGTAGATCTATTTCTAGTTCTCTGAGAAATCTTCATACTTTTTACCATAGAGATTGTACTAATTTACATTTCCAACAACAGTGTACAAGTGTTCCTATTTTGCGCATGCTCATCAGCATCTGTCATTTTTTGGCTTTTTAATAATAGTCATTCTGATGCTGTAAGACGGTGTCTCATGATGGTTTTAAGTTGCATTTCTCTGATGATTAGTGACTGCAATTCAATATAAGGCCATCACAAATATACAAATCTCATAAAAAGATAATATACTTCTAATTTCATGCTTTTATTATGTAGACATATTTAAATTACACCTCTTTAATATCCATTAATGGCTCTCAAAGTCTCTTCCAATATGAACCAAAAACACCTAGTAAAAGGTTTCATTGTCAATAAATGTGAGTATAATAATACCTTACATTTGTGTTGTAATTTACATGGAGTTTACAAAGCAGAAGGTTAATGTCTCTTTGTTAACTATGAAGAGGCTTTACATTTTCAGTAATATTTGGCATTTTGGACATTTCAAAGGCATTAAAGCAATTTCCACACACTCAGTGTCTCAAACCAAGGACAGCTGACCAGACAAGTTAGGGCATGTCAGTGGTGGCTGCCAAAAATATTGGTTTTCCACTCCCAAATTATCTCCCCTGATAGGTTCTCCGGCTCATATTTAATCATCTAGATATGTATTAAAATGTTCTACTGAAATATAAAGCCTAAAGCTTAGAGAGAGGATTCTCCAGTGCAGAGGTGGCCTACATGATTAGAAATTCATGTTTTATGGGTTCTAACACATGCATTATTTGATACAAGAAGTGGGTAGTTGTGAGACACCCCACTTGGCATACGAGCAGTGAGTGTAATTCAAGTGAGAATCAAGTGCATATGGATGCTGCTTTCATATCTATTTCCTCAATGTCAGAAGTCTTTCATAATGCCCCAGTAATTACATATATATGGTTAATTAAACTGGAATAAGCTCAAAATTATTAATTACTGTCAACTTTAACTACAATTTCTAATAACCCAAGTTAAAGAGATTGGCACCTGAGGTGCAAGACTCACAATGGTAGAAGGGTACAAAATGTTTGCGCACATGAGTCTACACCTTCATGTGCATTAGCCAGATAAATGGTATGTTTAGTTCAAGTTATCAGATGCTATACACCAAGTTGCTGTGGGATCTACATTTGACCTATGAGGAACACATTGTATCAGACAGCCTAGTAAATTAATTGTTTAGGCATTGTGTCCTTATCTGAATAATGAGGATGATAACAGTAAATATCTCAGAGTGCATGAATGAAATGACATAGGTAAAGCATGCTGCCTGGTGTGCATGGAAGGCTATTAATAAATGTTAGACCTTGACAAGAAGAGTAAGGCTTTATCTCACTTGCAAGCTAACAGGTGATCCTGCCACAGTTTCATGAATGCTGGCAGAAGACCAAGACTTCTGGGCCTTCATTGCACATGGAAAGAAAAAAGACAAGTAATATGCACTTCATGTTTGCACCAGTTTCCCTCACCCCTTTATGTTCCATGGCAGCAACGCCAAGCAGCCCAGGCAGATGCTGCCCAATTTAGCAGTTTGTGTCAAACCTGAGGAATTCAAATCTTCGAGAACCTGGATCTTTTACACTAGGCTGCAAGAAAATGCCCCGACTTTTTCCCCAAATGGAAACCTTGTCTTTAATATACTGGAAGAAAGACATTGTATCTCCTCCTCCAAGGTTATTTGCTCTACAAATGTCCTTCAACATATACTCCAGACAAATTTCATAGTGCTTCTCCTGCTATAGAAACAGAAATACAAGAAACCCATGTAGAATGATCTCCCAACAGACCTAATTAAGATATGCTTCTTTGTGGAAATAAATTTAGGGAATCCTCTCCAAAGCACATGAATGAAATTAAATGACAGATGACTGAAGATTGGGAATCTTGGGTAGGGGGTGGGTGGGTATCATTTTATACTAGGATGAAAATGATGCTTGAAAGTTGAGGAATGTGCGTGTGCATGTGTGTGTGCGTGTGTGTGTGTGCGTGTTCAGTTGAGGGTGGGGATAATGGATTTTTCACATATATTGACAGGCTATTAGGCAACAAGCCATGCATTAGACAACATGGCATAGCAGTTAACAGCCAAATGCTTTGAAGTCAGGCAGACCTAATTGGCATCAGGTTTCTGCCACTTACAGGCTGCGCAACATAAGCCAAGATACTTGTTGACCCTGAGATGCCATGTCTTTAAGTGAACAATAGAAATCATAATAAAGGCACCTTTGTAGTCTTCAACTTCATAGTAAAAGTTGATTGAGATCATGCACTTATAGCATTAGTAACAGCCCGGCATGGAGTAAGTGCCAAAAAAATGTTATCTATAGTAATAATATTTTTTCTTCACTAAATCGTCTAATCATCCTAATTATTGTCATGTTTCATCCTTGAAAACTGTATACCTTTTCACAACATTTCTCCAAATAAGATATATTGATGACTAACAGGTGCATGAGGAGACACTCAACATAATTGACTACTGGGAAAGTGCAAATCAAACTTACTATTTCACATCCATTAAGATGGTTATTATTTAAAATAAAAACACAAAATCACAAGTGTTGGTGAGAATGTGGAGGAATTAGAACACCTATGCTTCGTTGGCAGGAATGGCACAGCCGCTGTGGAAACAGCATGGTAGTTCCTCAAAAACACTAAAAATAGAATTACCATATGACTCAGCAATTCAATTTTTTGGCATATACACATGAAATTGAAATCAGAGACTCGAATATCTGTTTGTACATCTGTTCATGGCAGCATTATTCACAATAGCCAAGGCACAGAGGCAACCAAATCAACTATTTAGCAGATGAACAGATGAACAAAGTGTGGTATATGCACGCAATGGAATACGATTCAGCCTTAAAAAGGAAGGAAATCTTAAAAAATGCTAGAACATGAATGGATCTTGAAACCATGCTTAGTGAAATACGCCAGACACTGAAGGACAAATATATGATTACATTTATGTGAACTACCTAAAACAGGCAAATTCATAGAGACAGAAAGTACAATAGAGGTTACCATGGCTGCAGGTGGCATGAGGAGGAAGAGAAGGAGAAGTTATTCTTTCATGGTTACAAAGTTGTTCTTGGAGATGATACGAAAATCGGGGATATAGACAGTGATAATAGTTCCTTGATATTGTGAATGTATCTAAGACTACTGACGAATGGATAAGCCATATGTTTGAATGGTTGCACTGCAAAATATTATGTATATCTTATCACAATCTTTAAAAGGTTACAATGAAGTGGAAGAAAGAGAAAAAAATAAAATTGTGCCTCAGCAAAAATTTAAAAAAAAAACTACTCTTAGGTTACACTGCTGGAAGTGTGAAATCTCAGATTTTACTCAGATCTGACTCTAAAACTTTTTGTCTTAAATGCTTCACACTGCACCACTATGCCCCTGTGTAACAAGGCTGACGCAGGAGTCTTTGCAACCAAACATGAAGCACTACCTTTTTCTGCCTTTTCTAACACAACACATAATGTCAGTGTACAAATAAAATTCATGAATACTTAAGCCCTTAGATACACTCTAGGATGTTTTTAATCCCAAACCAAACGTTATTTCTGCCATGTTATCGGATTCCCATTTCAGATATACAGAGTTCAAATGGTAATAAGTCTTGTTTTACCCCCATTAACATTATTGGATATTCAGCTCAGTTCTGGTTTATGTTGTAATGTGCTCTTGACATGGTTTTAAACCCCATTTAGGCAATCCAGTGGTCCCTTCTTTATTGAAATATGACAGCATCATGCTGTAAATACTTTCCTAGCACAATGGATTCTAATCCCAACAGAAATGACTGGTGCTTCATTAAAAAACAACGGAATCACCTGCTTTTTATTTTCAGTGGTTGGCATCTATGTTTTCCTCATACTTTGTTGCTTTTCTCAAATTTAGTAAAATTTTAAAAATTTATTCTTAATCAACATATGTTCATCTCAACCAAATAAATAAATAAGCACATAGTAGGACAGAGATCATTATATTATTGTCCTCACAGGAGAACTTTCTGATAGCTATAAACAATAAAACAGTGAACTCTAATTCAAGATATTTTCTCCATCAGTCACTAACCCAGTCCTATTGGAACTATGTATTCCTTTCATACCTCACACAGGCTATTAGTATTCTCAATAAAAAATATAGTAGTCTTGGAAACCACAGCAAATTAAATGGAGAGAACTGTACATTAACAGCAATCTGGATAGTAACATGCGTCTGTAGTCTGCAGATGCCTGTGACAGGACTGTACTTCACTACAGTATGTAATGTCAAAAAGAGAAACCCACTTATATATTATGTATTCAGAGTCAGAAAGCTTTAAAGTCAGAAGGGAAATGTGACCCTGTCAATTTCAACCCCACCATGTCATGGAAGAGGGCAAAGAGCTAGGGAAGGGAACTGACTTGCCTATGATCACAGAACTGAGGAGGGACCTCATTGGGGCAGCAGCCTAGAAGCCTTGACCAATTTCATAAGTGTAATGCTTATGTTGGCTAAGACCATAAAATGCCCACATGCCTTCCTATTGTGGAGAAAATTCTCTTAAAAGGAAGACTGAAATGTTTAAATCTACACATCTTCAACTTTGCATAATATCTTTTTACAAAGTCTGAATCAATAAGGCATGGAATCTATTTGCAGCTTGATCCTCTCAAAGAGAATTAGATACTAAAAACAAGCAAACCAAAAACTTAACAAATACTCAACTGATTTATTAGAGAACTAAAAGAGGTCACTGGATTGAGAGTTGCCATGACAACTGTCAGGCAAGAATGAACAGAGGTTTGTTCCTAGCTATCTCATTGTCTAAGAGCTGGGAATTAGGCTCACCACTCCACCCCCTGCCTGCTTTCTCCTCTCTGACTCTCACTTCCTTCCCTGACAGCCCACATTCTTCCATATCCATCTCCATACCATGCAAAGAAATAGCCTCTGTTAGGCAGAACACAAGGGAAGCAGAGATTGCCTCATACCAGCAGTTACAATCAATAAGAATGCTCAAGTGAAACAAGTTGCCACTGCATTGTGAAGCTTAAAGCAGAAAAAAGTAAAGCTCTAATACAAAATGTAAGAAAGGCCACTATTTTAACAAAAATTGTGTCTTTTTTAAATGCTAATTTGCTACTTATAAATTAGCATTTTCAATAACAAAATGCAGTAATATGACAATCTTTTACTAGCATTAACTTATTTGCCCATTGCTCACTAAAATTCCTAAAACTAACTTTAGACTTGTACCTGGATTTGAAATAAGTCTCTCAAAATAAAGATCCAGCATCCCAAACCTGAATCATATAATTTTCATCATTTGACATTTTATGTTCATACTTCGTTGATTCTTTATAAAAAAAGAAAATCTTCTCTGCTGGTTTTCAAGTTGAGCACCCACTAGGGAGGGATGATAATTTTCTCTGACTGGCTGATTATGGCAAAGGTATAACGATATGAAGGGCGTATTACAAAACAAAATGCTGACACTGATTTTGACCCACTTCAAGTCAAAAAGTAAATTTTGTTTATGACTAAAATTGAAATAAGCCTGTCAGGGTAGCATATATAGAAACTGAGTAACTGTATTGGGGAAAAGTTGAGTACAGCCAGTCGCAGCTCCCTACTTCATGTCTTCAATCTCTATTAAATACCAAGCTGAGGGAGATAAAGTTTTAAAACTTTGTATAGTCACATACAAAGGAAATTTATTCTTCCCTGGTCTGATTCTCATCTTCTCTGCTTAGTGTCACAGCCTGTGCATTCAAAATCAAAGGAACCCTTTGCACGTGAAACGAAATGCCAAATTACTTACATAAACAGAGCATTCAAGTTATGCATGAAAGGCTTTCAACGCTCACAACATGGACAAATGTATCTCTACAAATCTGGACAGCATTTAGAAAAACAGGAGATACTGCATTTATATCAATAGTTTGCCATTGGGCTGTAGACACATTAGTTTGTCCAACTATCAACATATGAATAAAGTAAAATTGTAATCTGGTACCAAAGAGAAACAGGATCAAATCAAGTTGGGTATTGAGTAGTACTCTTAGTGAAAAGTGACAGAAATCACAGTCCAAGCAGGCTTAAGTGAGGAAAAAAATTAAATTTAAAAAAGGAAAGAAGCTTCAAAGGCAGGAAAGAAAGAAGGAAGAAAGGAAGGAGAAAAGAAAAAGAAGATGTAAAAGAAAAAGAAATCAATTGACCCATATAACTCAAGAAGTAGGGAAGTAGGGAATCGTCTTTCTCTACATCCTACAGGGAAGTAGAATGCACCATGCAATCATCATTAATCAGTGTCTCTCCTTCACTCTACTCTGTTTCATCCCAGGCACTGGGGAAGAGCAAGTTGAGGACAGGCTCTCCAGACCCTACCTACTCTGAGGTTTCGGATCCAGCCAGGAAATGTGAACATCTTTTTCTCAGATACCTCAAGAAAAAATCTCATTGTTTCTAATTGGATACTGTAACTAGTTCTGAACCAATCAACATGACCAGGGAACTAGGATGTGCTAACAGGCTGAGACCTGGAGTGGACAAAAACATTTGAGAGTGGCTAGGATTACAGATGACCTTTGAGAGGTGAGGACAAGTCAGGGTTTAGAAAGAAGCTGTCCTAATGCTAAGGATTACATATTTCATATTGATTGTATTTCATAATTTCCCTGGTGAATGTTAAATCATTCTTTAAAATTCAGCTGTAATGTTTTGTACCATGTGCACTGCAGAATACTACAGACAATGGGCAGTGCAATGATAAATATGATACCATTGATGTTCTATGGATCTGGCAAAGTGGGGCACCAAATTAAACACAAATGGTGCAGAGTCCACCTGCACTGTTAGGTGGACTGTAACTATAAAATAGAGTTTACAAACAACTTGAGAGGCCGGGAGTGGGTGGAGTGTATACAGCATGTATTAGTATTTACTGTGTTCATCCCTGTGATCAGTTAGTTCAGAGATTAGAGAAGATGATAAATCAGCAGATACTGGTGTGGTCAGGAAAAGCTTCATAAAAGAGGCAGGGCTTTGTAGGGCAGGCAGATAGTTAAACTGAATGAAGGGATGTGACTAAGAACAAAGCCAAAACAGTGTCTCTGGGAACCATTTTTAAAACTCTGACTTAGGTCTTATGTCCATAAAGTCTTAATACAATTGTCTAAGGGATTCATTACTTTCTCATAAAACAATCAGCCTGTCCTTCTGCCTTAAAGATTAAGTCTATCAGAACTGCTTTTTACCAAGCCATGATGATTATTGCCTGAGTTGCCTTTTTGCTTTGATGGGTCTTCTGTGCTCAGCTGAGGATAAGGCATATTTATCTTGTAAAGTTCACCCTCTCTTATAGACAGAGGACTCAAATTGATAGCCCTGCCTTTCTGGTTATATAGACAGCTGTTCACCTATGCTAAGCCTTACCCATCATTCCAGATTGTCCAGCCTTCCCTTACTATTGTCAGAGTCAACACTGATAGGGCATTTGAGATAGACGAGATTGGAAGGCAATGATAACACCAAATATTTCTACCTAAATTTACCAGACATTCAGATGGGACTAATGATTTGACAGTGTTGGTGATGGGCAAGCTACTTCCAAATATCTCACCCTAATTTCATAAAATGATGGCAGGATCTGGCTGTATTTTTTCCTGCCCAGGATCCAATGCATAATTCACAGAACCAGGAAGCCACAGCAAACTGCAGAAATGTATTGCATCCACACTGTTTCCTCTTTATCTTTAGAACCACCTTGATGACGGTTATTTCAATTGTGTTAATCAGGGATTATACTGGTTCAAGACCCAGATCAATATGAAGTGCATCTGATTTCAATACTACTGAAAACCAGGTTGGACTGAAAGAGCTGAGAGAAAATAAAAATCGATATTTGTTTTCCTGGCTTTGCATGAGCTTTGGCAGAGGAGAGGAGTACAGTCTTTAAAAAAAAAAAATTGAACTGCAATCTGATTTCCATCATTTCAAACAGTGAATAAAGTAAGACCTGATATTTAGAAACTTGATAATTTCTTCTGCTTCCAGCTAGAATACTTGAGGTTTTCTGTAAAATATGGCTAACTTACTTTAAAATTCTAGTAGAGGAAGTTCAAAAAGAAAAGCTCAAAATACCTAGAGATGAACTCATTGTAGATATTCTGTCTCCTGAGACTCCAATTCTATTACTGTCACACTAGTTGACAGTATAACCAACTTACTGTAAAATTGCTTCAGGTTAGTTTTTTTTGTGATTTCATATCAATTACCCAAATCTTATTGGTTTCAGTGCACATTTGTAAATGGAAACTAACTTGTAGTGCCATTGTGCTGTGGTGTGAACGTGTCCTTTTAAAAGGTCATTTGTTGAATATTTAATCCCCAGTGCAACAGTGCTGAGAGGTGGGACCCTTAAGAGGTAAATGGGTTGGTCAGGAGTGGTGGCTCATGCCTGTAAGCCCAGTATTTTGGGAGGCTTAGGCGGGCAGATCACATGAGGTCAGGAGTTCGAGACCAGCCTGGCCAACATGGTGAAACCCAGCCTCTACTAAAAATACAAAAAAATTAGCCAGGCCTGATGGCAGGCGCCTGTAATCCCGGTTACTTGGGAGGCTAAGGCAGGAGAATTGCTTGAACCCAGAAGGCGCAGGTTGCAGTGAGCCAAGACTGCACCATTGCACTCCAGCCTGGGCAACAAGAATGAAACTCCATCTCAAAAAGAAAAAAGGAGAGGTGAATGGGTTAATGTCTTGACCATGGGAGTGGGTTGGTTTTCAAAGGAGGGGGTTCCTAATAAAAGGGTGAGTCTGTCCCCCTTTTCTTCTCTCTCTCATGCATGGTTGCTTGCCCTCTGTCCTTCCACCATGGGGTGACGCCCTCACACGAAGGCCCTCACCAGATGTGAGCGCCTTGACCTTGGATTTCTCAGCCTCCAGAACAATATAAATAAATCTGTTCTTTATGAATTACTCAGTCTCAGAAATTCTATTATAGCAACACAAAAGAGACCAGGACACCCTGCTTATCCTATATGGTCAGCTGAATCTCCCCGTGGCATTCAGGTAGACTGACATATTCCAGATTTAGAGTATTATGGTCTCCTCCATTGTTCCTCATGTGGACAGATGATGTGTCCTGGTAAAACATGTATTTTCCAAAAGGAAGTTGGAGATTTGCCGTATGAAATCTTGAAGCAGCATTCTCTCAGGAGGATGCAGAGAGGAGGACAAAGGAACAACGTTCAGAGCTGAGAGTTTTGGCCACTAGAGACCCCTTTGTAATAGCCAGTGCTTTGGTTCTCTTCCCTTGACCATGGTAGCAGCCACACTTAACAATTCAACTTAAATATTTGTTCCTGAGGCAATCATCTTCTGAGGAGACTAGTTGCCCAACATAACTAGATATGTCTTTCAGCCTGTGTGCGAGGGCTACTCCATACGCACACTTTCAGGGAGCTTCATGCAGTGGTAACATCATTGATTGTGTAGAGAAGAACTGCTACCTGAAGCACTGAGCAGGGACCCCACTCATCTACGTGAGCGGAGGCACTCAGTGGAGCTGACAATCTTGCAGAGATACAACCATATCCTGGAACTAACTCAGAGTTGAAATGAGAAAAAGAGAAATAATCTTGAACGTGTGGGCTCACACTGGGGGTGATTTGACAGTGACAGCTAAGAGCTACACCAACCCAGTATTTCAAAATGTTCACGGAAATATAGGAAATTATAATGACAAGAACATATACTTCTGCTTCTTGACTACGGCATGTCACACCAAGGAAATAGTGCAACAGAAGCATGAAGGATAAAGACAAAAACCTGATTCATGTACAGTTCTCTATGATGGCAAAAAAAAAAAAAAAACTCATATATGTCCCAAATTCGGAGACTAGCTAAATTATAGTCTCAAAGTACCCAAGATTATTAAAAAGCAATTGAAACCAGGATTTTATTGTTAACAGAAGCAAATTTTTATGATGACATTCTGAAGTCAAAAGAGAGTACAATACAAAATAGTATAAATTTTAGGACTCTAATGAATGTACTGAAAAGTAATATATAAAAATGAAAACTGTATGAGATTTTTAAAAAATATTAAATGTGCCCTTACTAGTATTATAAATGTGCCTTTTTTGTTTTTGAGACTGAGTCTGGCTCTGTCACCCTGGATGGAGTGCAGTGGCGCGATCTCAGCTCACTGCAACCTCTGCCTCCTAGGTTCAAGCAATTCACCTGCTTCAGCCTCCCAAGTAGCTGGGACTACAGGCACATGCCACCACGCCCAGCTAATTTTTGTATTTTTAGTAGAGACAGGATTTCATCATGTTGGCCAGGCTGGTGTCGAACTCCCGACCTCAGATAATCCACCCGCCTTGGCCTCCCGAAGTGCTGGGATTACAGGCGTGAGCCACCACACCCAGCCATAAATATGTCATTTTAAATTAACAAATGGTCCAGGCACAGTGGCTGAGGCCTGTAATCCCAGCACTTTGGGAGGCCAAGGCAGGTGGATCACCTGAGGTCAGGAGTTTGAGACCAGCCTGACCAACACAGCGAAACCCCGTCTCTATTAAAAGTACAAAAAACAACAACAACAAAAAGAACATTAGCCAGGCATGGTGGTGCATGCCTGTAATCCCAGCTACTCGGGAGGCTGAGGGAGGAGAATCGCTTGAACCTAGGAGGTGGCGGTTGTGGTGGGCTGAGATCGCACCATTGGACTCCAGCCTGGACAACAAGAGCGAAACTCTGTCTCAAAAAAGAAAAAAAAAAAAAAAAAAATTAACAAATGGTGTAAAGGAGAGGTTGTAAGAGAGAAAACAAGTTTGCTAAAGATAATATTCCTCAAAGAGACACTAAAATTATCTCTACCCAGTACCTAGACAAATGGAAGCCTTCAGTTCACAGAAGGAAAGGCTAATCTGTATCCCCAGGTATGAGCCATCTGTAATTCAAGGAATGCTGTGAGCTCATGTAGTTGCACCACTCAGGCTGGAGACAAACAAACACATCTTCCTTAAATTACTTCTGAGACTCCTCCCTATAATGTACATGATACTTAATATTATAGCAATTGTGTATATTACTTATAAAAATATAAATATATTCATATCATAAACACGCAAAACATTGTATCAATAGGTATATATGGGACAGAGCCAAACACTCTTCAAAGACTGGTGTCCAGGAATGGATACAGTGCTACTGCACATCATCAAAAAGTAGCCTTAAGTCATGTGTGTGAGTGGTATTTAAGAGTTTCATAATCAGCCAGGTATGGTGGCTCACACTGGTAATTCCAGTACTTTGGGAGGCTATGATGGGAGGATCGCTTGAGTCCAGGAATTTGAGAGACAGTGTGAGCAATGATTGTACCACTGCACCCTAGCCTGGTGACAAAGCAAGACCCCGTCTGAAAAAAAAAAAAAAAAGAATGTCATAATCAATAAAGTAATCAATAAGGTTATCATATTCAGACTAATAAAATTTTTAAATACATTCATGATAGTTTTAATTTTCTTTCTTTGCAATAAAAAGAGAACTGCACAAAAGAACAGAATAATATATTCGAAGGGTCAATTGGAGACCCAGGGCCTCCAACCAGAAGGGATCTTTGGAGGTTTTCCATTCAGGTGTCATTCCTTTGGGACTCTTTCAACTGCAGAAAAGCAATGCATTTTTCAAAAATCAGTGTTTGAAAGATTTTTACAGAAGTGACCACACCTTCCCTCATTCTGCATCTCTATTTTTTGTCAGGCTCATGTTTCCTATACATGGATACAGCCCCAAATCTGCAGTCTTTATTTTTTCAGCTGATCTTTATCCACAGAGTCATATTCTACCTTTCTGCCAGCCCCACAGACAACCCTGTTATGAACCCCAAATTTCCAAGACCCATCTCCTTTCCCTGGCTCTATCTAGCATAAGAGGATAACCTTAACACTTCCTTGACTCCCTACCTGGCAACTGACTACACCTCAGTGGACTTTAATTTCCTTCTTGTTCAAACCCTCAAAAATAATGGGTTTGAACTAGAAGTTCTTTATCATTTTAAATATTAGAGATTATGGTGCAATAGATACACAGGCTCATTATTTTAGGGAGAAGCTATGCTCAAACATTTAGATTCCTTAATTTTGCAACACAGTAATCCAGACTAGTGAGTGGGACATTTTTCTTACAACAACAAAGAGGAAAGCAAATCAAGCAGTACACATACACAGTTAGGCCAATTTCTGTTAAGTATTTTAAATGGATGATACAACTTTAGGTTAAAATGAAACATCAAATATTTGCATTTAAAAAGATGTTTGACAGTTGTACCTTGGAAACCAAGTCTAAATTGAATTTATTTATTTATTATCACTTCTTTTTTTTTTTAGATATGGACTAAAGCTATGTTGCCCAGGCTAGACTCAAAACGCCTGGACTCAAGCCATCCTCCTACCTTAGCCTCTCTAGCATTTGGGACTATAGGTGCATGGCACAGCGCCTGGCTTGTTGCAGTTTTAAAAGCAAGCAAACTCAGCCAGTTCAAATCAGTAAAGCCATTCCTTATGTAAATAATGTGAATCATGTGGCACATGCACCCAGACCAAGACCATGCTGAGAAATGGCCCCACTGCCTTTCTCCGTGCCTCCAAATTACTTACATCATAAATACATAAGTAACTGGTAGATTGTATAAAGCAGACACTAAGTGCTAGAGACATTCTCAGAAATAATATCATACTTGGAAACAATGTAATTAAAATCCCAAATCTGAGGCAATAGCTGCCCTGCTTTTCAATTCAGATATATAACTACCTTACCTAGAAAGAATGTTAACCTAGGGTGACATCACTATAATCTATCATCTATCATTTTGGCATTTGCTACATGTTGAGTGAGGCCAGATTGTGGCAGTTAAAGAAACAAGGTAACTTTCACTCCCTACGATATTTCTACGTTTTTAGGGACCACAAGTGGAAAACATTCCCTGTAACTGGAAGGAAAAAAAAAAAAAAAAGGAGACAAAACATTTCTGTCTATGTAAAGTCCTCAAAATTAGTTCTAAATGAAGAAAGCTATCTTTGTGTTCTTGTCTGCAACAGATGATTCCATCACGGGTGTTTCTCCATTCTTCTCTACTCTTGGAATGTCAGATCTTGGGAGGCTCCTAAAGCCTTGAGTTCATATTTACAGAAGCCCCATCTAGGTTTAAACGGTGAGATGTCAGATCATCAAATATTCATGTCTATATACTTTTACACACATTCCCCCACAAAAATGTTCATGGTATAGGTCATTGATAATGGATTCCTCACTCCCAGAACTCCAGAAAACAAAACAAAGCAAAAATAATATTGCAGTGATGATTACTTGGAGAGTTTAGCTGAGAGTGAGGACCAGATCCCAGAACACTCAAAGCATCCTAATTCATAAAGACAGAAAGCAGAATACAGGTTACTAGAGCTGGGGATGTGGGGGAGGGAAGGAAGAAAGAAGAGGGACTTATTGTTTAATGGATAGAGATTTTGTTGATGATGAAAAAGTTTTGGGTATAGATAGTGGTGATGTTTGCACAGTATTGTGAATGTATCTAATGTCTCTCATGAATGGTTAAACCATACTTTTAAATGGTTAAATGATAAATGTTATCTATATTTTACCACAATTTTTTTAAAAGGTTAAAACAAAAAAAAGAAAAAGAAAACTGTGGCTTAGCAAAAATCAGAAATTGGTCTTCCTCATGCACTGTATTAAATATAGTAGCTTCCTCTGAAACTTAGTTACTCAACTAGCTCAGAGCAAGACATTTGGCAAGAGATGGGACAGGGATCACCAGGTTGTAGGAGCATGTGACAAGAGGGAAAAAGAGAAGTGAGGACCAGCTGCGGAAGGGTCTTGGCTCTGCCACATGGGAAGGTGGCAGAAGGAGGGTCTAAGATGCTGGGGTCACATAATGCAATCTATCTATAATAATATAGATTCATACCCTCATTCCTATCCCTCGCCCCCCACCCCCAAATAAAAATCTTGACTTAGCAACATTAACTGAAGAGATAAAGGGCAAACTATGCACCAAGAACCCAGGGTTGTTGAAGGCAAGGCAAAACCGTTAAAGTAAGAATTAACCAATTAGATCCCATCTCCCTAGGAGATGCAAACTCAAATGTTCATAGTATCAGGAGGTGACATGAAGAGCCAAGCGTGTGTGAGCAGGATGTATGAGGATGGGGACTGGGATGGGAGCCACTGTGAATGCAGAACTCAGGCCCACACAAAGGCCATGCCGCTCTTCAACATCCTCTGTGGATTGCCTTGCAGACCTCCCAGTACTGACTGTTCTTTTGTGATTTCTCCAAAGAAAAAGGCATGCAAATTTTCCTATGAAATTGTTAGATTTTTTTGAAATTGAAAAATAAAACACAGCTTGATTTCTTTATTTATAGCAGCTTGATTCATAACCAAATAAATCTTTATTCATAGTTCCCAAAACTTGGAAGCAACCAAGATGTCCTTCAGTCGGAATCCAGATATAGGATACCTATATCTGGTGGTACATCCAGGCAACAGAATATTATTCAGCATTCTATCAAGCCATGAAAACATATGAAGGAAATTTAAATACATATTGCTAAGTGAAAGAAGCCAATTTTAAAACTCTAAGTACTGTAGAAATCCAACTCTGACTTCCTAGAAAAGGCAAATGCATGGATACAGTAAAAAGACCAGTGATTGCCAGGGGTTTGGGGGTGGAGAGGGATGAACAGACAGAGCACAGAGAATTTTTACGGCAGTGAAACTATTCTGTATTGGTGGGTGCATGTCATTACATATTTGTTAAAACCCACAGAATATACAAAATCTAGAGTGAACCCTAATGTCAACTATGGATTCTGGGTAATAATAATAACAAATATATCCCTCTGGTGGAGGATATTGATAATGGGGGAGGTGGTGCATGTGTGGGGGCAGTAGGTATATGGGAAATCTCTGTACCTTCCTTTCAATTTTGCTGCGAACCTAAAACTGCTCTTAAATATAAAGTCTAGGCCAGGCACGTTGGCTCATGCCTGTAATCCCAGCACTTTGAGAGGCTGAGGCGGGTGGATCACCTGGAGTTCGAGACCAGCCTGGCCAACCTGGTGAAACTCTACCTCTACTAAAAATAGAAAAATTAGCTGGGCGTTGTGGCAGGCACCTGTAATCCCAGCTATTCGGGAGGCTGAGGGAGGAGAATCACTTGAACCCGGGAGGTGGAGGTTGCAGTGAGCCGAGATCACGACAGAGCGGAACTCCGTCTCAAAAAAAATAAAATTAAAATAAAAATAAAGTCTGTTATTCATAAAGAATTCATTAATTAATACAACACGTTTTATCAACACATATACACAAACACACATATACACACATCTGCAGTAAAAATTTGATGAGTGCACCACTGTTTGCAAAATCCAGGCAACTCAAGGGAAGTCACCAACCAAAGCCTTTGCTATGTCCTTTCCCCAGGCAACCTAATCACGATCTGTTTGTGGCTAGTACAGGAAATGCCTGGGATGTTCTGTGCAACTTAATTTCTGCAAAATACTTATGAGCCCCACACCACTAGACAGCATTTGTTTTGCATCATGAAATACTTCTATCTCAGTTTAAAAAATATTAGCACTTAAAGATGTATTATGCCTTCAGGAGAAATAATTGTTAAGGTTTTGGGAATAGACCTTCACACTTCTTTCTCATCTCCTGTGGCTTTAAATAAGGTGTATGCCTGTAATCCCAGCACTTTGGGAGGCCAAGGCGGTCGGATCACAAGGTCAGGAGATCGAGAGCATCCTGGCTAACGCGGTGAAACCCCATCTCTACCAAAAATACAAAAAATTAGCTGGGTGTGGTGGCGGGCACCTGTAGTCCCAGCTACTCGGGAGGCTGAGGCAGGAGAATGGCGTGAACCTGGGAGGCGGAGCTTGCAGTGAGCCGAGATCATGCCACTGCACTCCAGCCTGGGCGACAGAGCAAGATTCCATCTCAAAAAATAAGAATAATAATAATAATGATAATGTGTAGAGCACTCCCCACAAAGAGCAATGAGTTAGCATTCACCTTCATCTCCTATTTTTCATTTTTCCTGGACAATCTTTCCTACTCTGAGGAAAACTGGAAAACCACCTATTAGGATGTAGATCATTGTCCTCCATGACCTAAAAGTGAAGACAAGAGGTAGCACACACACCACACTCACATAACAAGAGTAGGTAGATAGAATAATTCAAAAATTTTTTTTTTAATTTTTAACTTTTTTTGTATTTAGAGAGACAGAGAAAGAGAGAAAGAAACAGTGTATGGATCAGCCGCCATTTAGCATATTGACCACCATGCCTTGTCCCAGGGGCTCAATTGGAGATTGCTGGCATCTCTCAAAGACAAAGTAAGAGAAATAATTGAGAGAAAAGCTGCCTAAAGAAACTGAAATTGCTCCATGCCTCTTAGCTCTATACCTGCTATGCCTGGAGGCCACTAGATGCCAAACATATTAGAACTTAAGTCTGGCCTTGAATAATTCCTTGCATTAGGTTATTTCTGTTATAATTTCTTTCTAAATACATAGTCTCAATAAACAAAATCATGAAAAATTAATTACACCATCTAATGTAAAAGTTATGTTGGGAACACAGCCCATTATCCATCATCTAATGCTCCCTATAGAAAGACGTGTATGAGATTTCTTTAAACTTCAAGATGTTTGCTTGCCCTTAGGAATTGGTCAAATCCTTCTTTTAATCATTGAGATCATTTCCTCTCCCGTTCCTGTGCCAACCCCTACTTCTTCCAGGAAGTATAAGCCAAGAGCAAAGCTCTAACAGAAGTTATAGTTACAAGAGATGGAAGCCTGTTTATTTTTTTACCCCAAGGGATATGAAATTAGTGGTTATCTAAAATATCTAAAACTATACCTTGCATGAAATAATTTTAATATTTGTTAAACTGAGTGGAATTTATGACTTTTCCAGGAATTACAAAATAAGCACTTGGAATGAAAGCACCACCATTTAAAATGAATTTAATTAAGGGTAATTAATAACTTAATTCAAAGATATAATGACATTGAGACGGATTAAGTGTGAAAGAGTGCTGATGATTTGTTTTTCCTGAATCTCAAAAAACTAATGTGCAATGAGCACTATTTTCTATACAGCAAATAAATGTAGACATTAATATTATTACAGAAGTGAAAAATGGCTGATGTGTGTTCATACTGGCTCTAAAATAATATTTTGACTTATTAAATGGAAATATCTCTAGTTTCCCATTATAAATGGCTGTGTTATTTGCTATCATTTTGCCAAAATTTTATTCTAGGGTTGCAGTCTCATAAGAACAGACACTTCTCAAAAGAAGACATTTATGCAGCCAAAAGACACATGAAAAAACGCTCACCATCACTGGCCATCAGAGAAATGCAAATCAAAACCACAATGAGATACCATCTCACACCAGTTAGAATGGCGATCATTAAAAAGTCAGGAAACAACAGGTGCTGGAGAGGATGTAGAGAAATAGGAACACTTTTACACTGTTGGTGGGACTGTAAACTAGTTCAACCCTTGTGGAAGTCAGTGTGGCGATTCCTCAGGGATCTAGAACTAGAAATTCCATTCGACCCAGCCATCCCATTACTGGGTATATACCCAAAGGACTATAAATCATGCTGCTATAAAGACACATGCACACGTATGTTTATTGCCGCATTATTCACAATAGCAAAGACTTGGAACCAACCCAAATGTCCAACAATGATAGACTGGATTAAGAAAATGTGGCACATCTACACCATGGAATACTATGCAGCCATAAGAAATGATGAGTTCATGTCCTTTGTAGGGACATGGATGAAATTGGAAATCATCATTCTCAGTAAACTATCGCAAGAACAAAAAACCAAACACCGCATATTCTCACTCATAGGTGGGAATTGAACAATGAGAACACATGGACACAGGAAGGGGAACATCACACTTCGGGGACTGTTGTGGGTTGGGGGGAGGGGGGAGGGATAACATTGGGAGATATACCTAATGCTAGATGACGAGTTGGTGGGTGCAGTGCACTAGCATGGCACATGTATACATATGTAACTTACCTGCACATTGGGCACATGTACCATAAAACCTAAAGTATAATAATAATAATAATAATAATAATTACAATAAAAGAAAAAAAAAAAAAAGAATCATAGAAGCATAGATCAAAAAAACAATGAGGATTTATCTACCCAGTAAGTCCAGCATCAACATGCCTTTTTACAGATGAAGCAATCAAGGACACATGGGCCAGTCATCCTGGAGGCAACTCAATGCAGGTATACTGGTTAATTTGCCTTGCTATAGAGGAATACCTGAGACTGGATAATTTATTAAGAAAAGAGGTTTGCTTGACTGACGGTTCTTCTGCAGGCTATATGAGAAGCATAGTGTCAGCGTCTGCTTCTCGTGAAAGCCTCAGGAAGTTTCCACTTATGGCAGAAGGTAAAGGGGAAGCTGGCATGTCACATGGGAACAGAGGGAGCAAGAGAGAGAGAAGAGGCGGTGCCAGACACCTTTAAACGAGGAGCTCTCCTGTGAACTGCCAGAGCTAGAACTCACTCATACCATGGGTATGGCACCAAGCAATTCATGGGGTACCCGCCCAACCCCATGATACAAACACCTCCCATTAGGCCCACCTCCAACATTGGGGATCACATTTCAACACGAGATTTGATGGAAACAAGCAACCAAACTATATCAACAGGTTTATTCCTGAGTCATCCTACAAATGCTCTTTCTGTTGCTCCACAAAGTAATCATCCAAGGAGAAATCAAATGGATAATGAGAACCAAAATAATCATAGTGAAATGTACTTGGTAAAGGTAGATATAATCAGAGCTGGATGACTGAGGACAAGATCTTTCTCTGTCTTACTTATATTCACAATGAGGGCGTGCGACTACAGTTATGCGGGACACAGTTCATGTTTGAGCATCAACCCTGACACATTTTACTTAAGACCTGCACTGTGAAGACTTAGCAAGGAAGTGAAGGAGGGCTCTGACTGATTATCGATGTCTGTCATGTATTGTTGCCCTAACTAGAATAGAAGATGTCTTCCATGTCCGGTACTCCATTGGGCAAGAAACATACAATTTTGACACAGCTTTAATAGGATGCAATGTGATGTGGACCCCTATCATTTCATTTAGAATTCCCCTCCCTCCCTCAGTCTTTTTGCTCATTTCCTAGTCTTCTTTAAATGATTTTTTTTTAACTATGTTTACTTTTTTTTCCTCCCATTCCATTATGACTTTCAGAAATTTCATTCTCCCTCCATAATTCCAATGAAAAACCACTTAATTCTACTCTCTGTTCAAGCCTGGGCAACTGTTCATTTCAGATTTCCTTATCTGAAATTATGTTACCCTGTTGCCCCAGACATGTCATTTCCTGCTGGACTAGGGCCACTTTAATGTCTCATTACACACACAGACACACATTCTCACACACACAGCATACACTTTGAAAAAATGGAAATTACAGAACGTATAAGGAAAATAAAAAATCATCCATACATCTAGCTATAAGGTAGTTTTTAATATTAAATAAAATTGCAATCATGCTTCATATACTATCCTTCCATTCTCCCCAGTCACACTCCTTTCTGTTTTTTCACATTACATGATGAAGCACACCTGAAAAATCAACCCTTTGAAGAAAGGGCTGACCATGAGATTCACAGAACTGGTTTGTCCTTAAATTTATTAAACATGCTAAATCTTCATTTTTCTATCTGTATATAACCAAATAGTGAGAATAAAATATTGGATATGAAAGACTGCTAACTTTCCCAAAATGATCACAAAACCAAAAATGTATAAAATGTATCCATCAAAATCTGCAACTTGGTACTATCAAAGACACAAAAATAAAGTCTACAAAAACCACATACTGCCACATACACAACACATAACAAAGTTATAATACCTGGAAAACATAAAGAAGTCCAACATATACCTAAGAAAATCTAAGAGCAAAATGAATAAATGTCATGAACAGGTATTTCATGAAGAAAACAAGTTTCTAAGCAGTGTATGAAAAGATCTTGAAGTTCAAACCATGCAAATCAAAACAAGTTTATATCGCTAAGCATCAAAATAGTGACATTTAAATTCATTCATCGATTCAACAGACAATGATCAAAGGCCAACTCTATGCCAAGTATGATGCCGAGCACAAAAAAAGTGATGAAGACCCACTGCTTTTGAGGATTTGGGAAGGAGAATTTCATATACTGCTGGCAAAAGAGAGGTTTGATAAAGTCATATTGGAGGACAATGTGGCTGAATTTATGAACATTTTAAATGATTTTTAGTTTTTGGTGTAGGAGGGGACAGGGTCCAGCTCTGTCTCCCAGGCTGAAGTACAATGACAAGATTGCAGCTCACTGCAGCCTCCAATTCCTGGGCTCAAGAGATCCTCTTGCTTCAGCCTCCTAAGTAGCTAGGACTACAGGCACACACTACTGTGCCCAGCTAATCTTTTTTTAAAACTTTGTTTGTAGAGAGGGAGTCTGGCTATGTACCTCAGGCTGGTCTCAAACTCCGGGCTTCAAGAGTTCCTCCCACCTGGGCCTCCCAAAGTGTTTAGAACAATTACTCCAAGACACTCTTATCTTTTGTCTAGCCTGCTATGGTAGCCTCTCCAATGAGATTTCTGCTTCCAATACTGCTATGCTATAGTCTATTTTTTCAGAAAAGCAACTACAATTATATTTTAAATATAAATGAGATCATGTCACATTTCGGCTCAAAACAATCCAATGAGTTCCAACCATTCTTAGAGTAAAATCCAATGTTTCTACTATCTCACTTTCCTCTCCACTGTTATTTCCTACCAGCCTTTGACTACATCTCCACTGGGATCGCCAATCCTCTTCCACTGCCCATTGCACTCCAGTCACTCATCCCCTAAGCACAGCAAGGATGATTCTGCCTTAGAGCCTCACGTGGAACACCCCACCCCAGAAATTCAGATTCTTTCATTATATCCAGACCTCTGTCAAATCTTTTCATACTGGCCATCTCTGAGCGCCCTGACAGCAGCCATGTTTTCCTTCATTCCCAAACCCTGCTGTTTTTTTTTTTTTCCCAGAGAACTTATCACTATTTGATGCTATGCTGCTGTATCTCTTTGTTTTCATATTTTACATACACACATACTCACAAAAATAAACTCATTTACTTATCGATTGTCTGATTTTGCCACTGGTATTTAAGTTGCAAAAGTACAGGAATTTGGTTTAATTTTTTCATGACTAAATCTCTAATTCTAAAACCATGTCTGACATAGGAGTAAATGTTTCATAAAATTTGTTGCACGTATGAATGAAGTAATGAATAAATTTCAAGTACATGTACTATTTAATTCAACAATTCCAATACTAGGAAACTATCGTAAAGAAATTACATTTGAGCAATATTTGCGGCATTAATTACAGCATTCTAAGTAATAGTAAAAAATTAGGACAAATATATTTGTCTACCAATATGGAAGACACCAGATAAATTATAGCACATCCCTATTATATAATATAAATGGTACCATGAAAATGGCAAAAAAGAGAATGAGGTAGATCTATATGATCTAATAGGGAAAGAGCCCCAAGTCATTGTCAAGTGAGACAAAAATGTAGGTCACTGGCACAGATATCATTCTGAAAATCTGATAATGGATATAAAGTGCCATATTTTATATGCAGAATGTCAAAATAACACTGTATATAAAAGAAATCAGCAAGAACATCTCACAGAATTTGTGACAGATGTTATATTTCTATACCCTGATTAATGCCCTGACAGACCTATGAGTGTCATCAAATGACAGGAGTCCTTCCTTGCTGTGTCATTTTCTGGCTGCCTGATCTCATGTATCTCAGAAGTGAAAATTTCCTAATATTTTCAGGTAGTCTGCTCCAGGGTTTATCTTAAGAAGTAGTGAAACTGTCCTTTATTTTGTTGTCACTTGTACACATTTTCCATTGTTCTACCATTTTTCAACTTAGGAAAAACAAAATTTCACATAAGGGATCACATCCCTTATTTTTTTTTTTTTTTACTCCTTTCTAATTTTATAAAGATGTGTTTACAATAGAGGCCCAGTGTGGTGGCTCATGCCTGTAACCCCAACACTTTTGGAGGCCAAAGTGAGTGGATCTCTTGAGACCAGGAGTTCAAGACCAGCCTGGGAAACATAGTGAGATCCTATACCTACAAAACAATTAAAAAATTAACTGGTCACTGGTCACAGTGGTGTGCGCCTGTAGTCCCAGCTACTCAGAAGGCTGAGGAGGAAGGCTCACTTCAGCCCAGGAGCTGGAGGCTGCAGTGAGCCATAATTGTGCCACTGCACTCCAGCTTGGGCCATGGAGCAAGACTCTGTCTCTTAAAAAATAATAATAATAAAATAAAAATATAAAAAATGTGTTTATAATAAACAAATCAGAAAAGAATAAAATCATGAAGCAAAAAAAAAAGTCATCTATAATCTCAACCCCAAGAGATAACTACTATTAAAATTCTTGTGTATGTATTTTCAGCAAATTTCAAAGTATAGATACCAACATACTCTCTGTGTATCTAGAGCATGCTCTATAAGCAGAGCAAATATTTATTTCACCAAAGTCCTATAAGCACTTTCTCAAAACATTAAATATATATGAAAACAAATTTTATCCTGCTACTTGAATTCTGTTCTAGTTTACGTATACAATATTTATCCTATCAATCACTCATTGGCTTATAACATTTACTGGTTACTGAAGTAGATGCAAACCATCTAGCTATGGCCTCTCCCATTAAGTCAGGGAAGAAAGATGCTGAACAAGCAGTTATCCCAAAGGCAACCCTCTTCTTTCGGTGACTTAAAATCACACTTCATGTTTCTCCTTCTTCATACCTTTAATCCAGTCTTTCAGAAAGTCCTGTTGGCTCTATATTCAAAATATAAACATACATTTTTAGGTGAGAAAAGTAAGTACAGTACAGTTTATATTATATACAAACATGTTTGGGTAAGAAAGGGAGACAAAAGTTAGCATAATCCATTTTATGCCTTCCTTTATTCACACACACATACACACAACCTACAGGAGTAGACATATACATATAAAGAACCATTGGAAGAACAAATAGGTAATTAATAAAATAGGATTCAGAAGGACTGGACTGTGTGTACACACTTTTAAAATAATTTTGACTTTTGAATCATGTAAACATATGGCTTATTAAAAATAAAATTAAGACATTGAAACAATATAAAGTTTTCAAGTATATCAACCAAACCCTTTCCTACTATCTCCGCCCTTACTACAACAGCTCATGTTCCCAACGTCTTTTTCCTTTATTATTACAATAGCTTCTTAAGTGGTCTCCTTGGCTCCACAGCGTCCCTTCAGCCAATTCTTGACACAGTGTCCAGAGTGATGATGTTGAAATGTAAGTAAAATAATGTCGCTTCATCAACCAAGCCCTCCAACAGCTTCCCATCCCTTTCTGAGTAAAAAGCCCGCATCCTCACAATGGCCTATGGGGTTCCTTTCATTCTCTGCAACCTCTTCTCCTGCTATTCTGCCATTGGTTCTCTTTGCTCAGCAATAGTGTCCCTTTTGCTGTTATTCAAACACATCCAGCACGCTCTCCCCTCAAGGCTTCCATTGTGCCCTTCCTCTGCCTAGGATGCCCTTCTCTCTGACATCAGCAGGCTTCTGTCCCTCATATCAGGCAAGTTTTGAATCACTTGTCACCTTATCACTAACCCCTCCCTAACACCCTACTTAAAATCACACTGTCCCTTCCTCCACCTAACTCTAGCATTATCCCCATCCTTGCTCAGCATTTCTCAATGGCACTTCTCACCATCTGATGCAAAACATGCTTTACTTATTATTTTTTCATTGAATCATCTGCTTCTCTAGTATGACAAGAATTTTCCTCTGTTTGCCCACTGCTGGATCACCTGTGTCTTCATGGGAACCCAACACACTCAGTAGGCACTTAATGGATATTTAGTTATTGAATCAATGAATGATAAAAATTAACATAAATTTGTGGAGACTTAAAAACTGAGTTTACAGGGTACTATGGGGGCAGAGTACACAAATCAAGTAGCCAATCCTCTATTGGTGGACATTACATTTATTAAAGATATTTCACCATTATAAATAATTATGTAGTAAAAATAACTGCATACATGTCCAAGTATTCTTTTGAACAATTTTACAAAGATAAAGTTTAGACATTATATTGGATAAGTTTAGACATTATACTGACTTGTGACATATTGCCAAACTGCCAATAAGGAAAGTTGTGCCTTTTTCATCACATAAACAATGGGGGTTACATTGTAAAAATATATTAATTTGATAGGCAAAAATATTGTTTTCATCTGTGTGGCTCTGAACACCAACAAGATTGAAATGTTTTTAAATGTTTCTTGGTAGTTTTTATTTCTTCTTTTGTGACCTGCCTGGTCATATCCTTTGTTCGTTTTTTTCCTATCATTTATCTTTTTCTTACTAAACTATGAGCTTTTATTTACCTAATATACTTATTCTGTAATTAATATGTCATTATTATTTTTCCAGTTTGTCACTTAAATTTAATTGTATTTATCTTCATTTGACACACTAACATTTAACATTTTTAAATTAAATTTATCAATATTTTCTGTTACAGTTTTTGACTTTGCTCCAATGACTAAAAAGGATTCACCCTCAAGGAAAGATAAAATTTACTCATATTTTCCTCAGGCTTTATTTTTTGACATTACAAGTTTAACTTAAGCCAGATAAAATAGCAAAACCCCTTAAATACCTTCTTTCCCTCCTCTTTTCTCCCTCCTTTCTTAAAAGGATGGGATTCTTTTTTGCATGAACTCAATTGACTCATTCACCCTGGTACCCATGAAAGGCCCCCTCAATGTGGAAAAAGTAACTTCAGAGGTGAGAAGAAACAGCTAGGAGGGGAGATAGAGAGATCACTCTGGGTCCCATCAGTCAAGCTTCCTGGCTTAGCAAGGAATTTGAAAGCAGCTGTTTTAAGTTGGACTTCAGCTAAACCTATGTGCTTATCTCTTAATTTGACCAACATATTTCTTGACACATGTAAAGCATGTGTTAGATCTACGATCTGTTATTTTCTTGGGTGATGAGGATTTTTGCAGATGGTGTTTAATCAAATATATTCACTCAGTAGAAAAATCTCTGAAGCATCACATGATTTTCCTGGATCTTGACAGACTATTAATAAGAGAGGCGAATCCTGTCACTGCACCAACACTTCACAGGGAAAAAAGCAGGTGAAGTTTCTGCTTCTTGTGACAAACAAGCTATGCTAACCATCCCATTTTTATTCTTAGTTTGTACCAATTAATTTACCAGAGCAGTTTTCTAAAAACTTATTTCAATATGAAACTTCTCTATCTATCACTATTAGATGATTTTTGATATAGGTTTTATACGTTTTCTACAATCCAGACTCCGTTTCTTTTTGTTTTCTTTGTGTGAACACCTTCAAAAATAAATACGAATTCAAATACCAATTTTAAACGAGTGACATAAGCTCAGATAAATCCTGGTTTGGAGTTGGCAGACATGAGTCTGAATCTTGTCCTGACGCCCTGTATGACTTTGGGTATTAGTATTTAAATTCTCTAAACCTCATTTTTCTCACTTATTAAAAAGGAGCTGACACTCTATACCTCACATGGCTGTTGGAAAGTTAAATACGCTCATGTGTGCCCGGTGCCTCACCCATTGTAAGAAGAGATGTGTAAGAAAACTTCATGGTCTAGAAACCAGGCGCCACCTCACAAGTCTCGACATCAGTACCTGTTATTTCACTGTGTCACGCTTTGCCTCTTTTCGTGTATCTGATACCTCGTGCATGCAGTTCTCTGAGGTCCAGCTGTTTTGCCAACATTAGATGAAGTCAAGCTTCTAAGAAACTCCAATGCAACCTGACGCCTATCCAATCCATCTGCACCCCCGTAGGCCTGCACAGCCATCTAAGCTGCTATTTAATGACATGCTCTGTGGTTCTGAAGACAGTAAGAAGGAGAATGGGTTTCTCTCTGGGCATGGGAAATATCATTCCAGGATTATAAATTCTCTGAAGCAATTTGTGTTTCTACTTACAGTTTTTAAAGCTCTAATCCAATTAAACTCTTCTGTGGACATACCGTTAACTCAAATACAATTCTTGTTTTGGTGGTTGACTTATTTTAAATATTTGCAAGATTCCACAGCGACTTATGGAAAGCAGTACTCAATGTCATTATATTTTCATAGCACCCGGAGTGATTTTTAAATACATAAATATGATTATTTCATTCCATACTTTATAGTCTGAGGATAAAGAACAAAATATGGTAGTGACTAACAAGCCCAGCTTGACCTGGCTTGGCCACTTAAATGACCTCATTTCTTCCCACTGCCTCTCTGCATTCCTGGAACACTCTCCCCCTTTCCCTGCCCGCTCCCTCTGGTGTCACCTCTTTCATCTAAGCAATTCATTTTCATCCTTTACATCTCAATTCTAATATTAACACCTTAAGCAAGCCTTCATTGAAACCCCTATTTATATGTTCTTACAGCACCCTGTGTTTCTTCATAATAGCAGTATCACAGCTTACCTTATACATTTATTTGTGGTTTTATGTGACTAGTAAATTTCTCAACTAAGCTGTATGCTTCTCAAGGGCAGGAAACGTCTATTTTGCACATCAGTACCTAATACAGAGCCTATCATGTAGCATGTGCTTGGTACATTTTATTGAATAAAGGAGGGAATCAATGAATTTTTGTAAAAGTAAACATTTATAACCTTATTTTGCACATTTTTAAAAGATTGTGGATGCTACTGTCATCAGGCTTCTGTATCATGTGCAGTGGCCTTCGAAATAATGTGAGACACTAAATACTAACTGTTAAAAGGCATTCTAAACAGTTATGTTCTACTGTAAGCTGCAGTAGTTGTTCCTGCAATTCCCTCAAAGCTATAAAAAGGAAGGATGGTTTCTCCTTATTACATTAGTCCTGAAATCCCAGTATTTATAAACTATAATTCTATTGTTCTACACTCACCCATTCAGCCATTCTTCGATGCAGGAAACACTTGTCAGTTGTGTACTGTTCAAGAAGATCATTACTTAAAGGTAGCTTGAGGAGGAATGTAAGTCAGAAGGAAAAAGAGAAATACGCTTTGTTGTGATGAATACTGACATAAATTGTAACAAAAATAAAAATTATAAATTTGATTTTTGTTTAGACTGAAAAGCAAATGCCTATATCCCTGAGGGCCATGCCATATGTCAAGTGAAACTTGCAAAGTGCTATTCAAAGGAAATGACAAAGATTGCTTTGAGAGCATTAAGATAATAAAGCAAGGATTCTTGAGTGGCTGCCTTCCACCACTCTGTGTGAAAAACAACTGTGTGAGGTCTAACAGTTCTGATTTAATGGTTCCTCTCTGAAAAACACAATAGCAATCCACTGGTGCTGTCAGCAGGAGTGCAAACAGACAGGCCAGGAGTGGTGGCTCACACCTATAATCCCAACACTTCGGGAGGCCAAGGCAGGCGGATCACCTGAGGTCAGCAGTTTGAGACCAGCCTGGCCAACATGGCGAAAACCCGTCTCTACTAAAAATATAAAAATTAGCCAGATATGGTGGCAGGTACCTGTAATCTCAGCTACTTGGGAGGCTGAGGCAGGAGAATGGCTTGAACCCGGGAGAGAATGCAGTGGGCGAGATTGAGCCTGGAGGATAGAGCGAGGCTCTGTCTCCAAAGCAAGCAAACAAACCAGGACAACAACAAACAGCAAATGGGGAACAAAAGTAGAGTGGGAAAATTTCTTTGCAATAATTAACATAAATGAATTTGAAAGAAAATACAATTCAGTCCTAATGCTTGTTTTTCTAAAGCATGAATTACAATAGTTGATGACTTCAAGGATAAATTTTCCTTGAAAAAAATTCCACTAACTTCAAATTTTTGTCAATTGGGTTTGACAATGAAATAGAAGTGCTCCACTGTTTTGGGGTTTGTTATACTTGCCATTTTTTAAAAAAAAATCAAATTGAGAAAAATTCAACAGAATATAGTAAGAAACAAAATTTGCAGTTGTGTTCTATAAAGCCTCTTACTTTTGTATATTTAGGATTTAATAGCTACAATAGAAGGGCATTCTTGGGAGGAGTTACTCAAGTTACTTATATATGTTGATTCACACTAAAATGAAAATTGTCTTAACGAGTCTATGGACAAGGGTATCTACAAATTGAATCCAAAGAATTCTGACAGCCAATATGATAGGATTCATTAATCATGACTCAAAAAAAAAAAAAAGAATAGGTCTAAGTACCATGGGTGGTGAACTAGCTGGTGTCTTCCCAACATATGGCTAACCCCAATGTTTACCGGTCCTAAGAACATTATATTCACTGGTTTAGAGAGAATGGAAACATAAATGTTGCATTGACTTGCTTCAGGTCTTCGTGAAGTGAATCACTCAGGTGAGTACTCAGCAGACATGGATCTTATAGAAGTTTGAATATTGTGTGCTTGTAGGACCTCTGATAGTCCACAAAGCTTAGTATGCATGGTCCAGGCTCCAGAAAGCACATATTGCAGAGGCTCCCAAATGGGATACCAAGATGAGGGTCCCTTGCCTCTGCCTTCCCTGCAACAGTTAACCATAAGTAAAACAGAAAAGTACATAACAGTAAGAAATAACTTAATTAGATTGCAAATCCCATAGGCATGTCTACAAATTTACTGATAGAGTGTACATTTACATGAAATATATGCACCTATGTACATTGAAAAGGTAATTTATGCATATATAATACGTGAAAATTAATACATATGAATATATGTGTAGATGTATATTTACATTCTTCATTAATTAAATCATAAACACATTCTTGTACTAAGAATATTTCCAAGATGAGCGAACAAGACAATATTTGTTTTATAAGGTAGTTATTTTTTAGATTTTAGGCAAAATATAAGAAACTAAAAATTATATTTGAAAAATTAATATCCTCATTAACTTGTAAAAGACATGGTTAAATTAAAAATGAAACAAAATACCTAATTTTAGTTCATGTTCATTTCTTCTAATGATTATAATGCTAAAATGATAGCTTTTTAAAAGTAAAGGTTAAGACAATAATAAAAATGATGATAGCAATGGAAAACAGGCCTTTGCAAAATTTGCAAATTGAAATGTGAGTTTTGTTCCTGACATAGAAACTAGATTAAAGAGCAATTTGATTTATAATTTTTAACTACACAAAGAGTCGGGATATACAAATTCTTGAACAGATAATCAGAGACTTTGGATTGGTGGGAGGATCTTTTCTGGTTATTGCATCTAAAAACCCAACTAGGGATGAATCTGTTTGGCAAAATTCCTAAAATGTTCCTCCTCCTGCAAGGGTACATCTAGAGAAACAGAACACACTATCTGCTTTTTTATTTTCTAACTAGAATTTTTGATTATTAAAAACATTTTTCTTTATGTATTCTCTACTGATAACCCCAATGCAGTAGTCTATATTCTTCCCCCTTCTGTCAGTAATTCAGCAAATTTTTTTTAACATGTACTATGTGCCAGGGACTGGAGTCCTACACAATTAATTGAATTACTGTGTCACACTAAGAAAGCAGACAGTGAATCTTTCCCAGTGGCACAAACTGACACAATGTATATATCTTTCACTATATGTACTCTCATTCTACAAATGTTTGCTACAATGATATACAATAAATTTTACCTAAAAGTTATTATCAAAATCTAAACCCCACTCTATTTATACACATCAGTGAAAATGTCTAATTGCAGGCCAGACCTGGTGAGAGGAAGCAGTGTTCTGCAATTGTCTATGTGTTTTTATTCTAATAACAAGCATCTCCTGCTTGTGCTTTCTATTAATAGATGGATTTTTCATTATCACTCTCAATTCCCCTCATAGTTTTACGTAAATATGTCTCCTATAGAAGTCAAAAAGCCTTTGAAGAAAGTCAGTGAGTTTTAAAGGCCTTGAAAATCCATTATTTTAGAAGAAAAGTTGGAATGATAAAGTATATTGAGATAGATGTTTGTTGTGAAATGAAAATTTAATTTGTCTCTGATACTGCTCAGCTTCTGCATACAAATATTTCAAAGAACAAGTTTAAGTGTTAAATAACGGGGCAATGGATGAATGAAATTCTTTATGTGTGCATGAATAGTTGTTATATGGGTATTTAAGAGTATCTTCAACATACTGAGGACTTTGGTTGGAGTTTTGAATAATTCTTCTTCCATTAAAAATACAGAGATAAAGGTTCTTGCTATCCCCAAATTCACTATTCAGCAAACTTTCAGGAGAGGACAACGTTCAGCTAAAGGGGACGTCTAAACTTCAGGTGGAGGCTGTGGGCTGCCCCTTCCATCAGCACTTGCCAGAACTTCAGGAACTTTTGGGGCATTCTCTTGGCTCAGATTTCTCTTGTACTTAAATGATCATAAGTGTGCATCAGGCCATCTCATCTTCATGAATTACTCCTTGAACGTCCATCTATAGCTTTACATTTATCCATCAAAGATTATATTTAATTTAATTAGCTACTCAAATCTATTGACATTTTGATGCTTTTTTCTTCAACGCATATAGGTCATTTTTCCACCATCTCCTAGGCGTCATGCTTTCTTTATATTTGTTCAGCAAATGATTATTTAAAATGTGTATTCAATAATCATTAGTGAATGGGATTTTTATTGTTGTATAATAAATATATTATTTTTATATATATATTTGATATTTCATAAGAAAATGATTACTTTTAGATAGTATATTTCACTTAAATGGATCTCCATGAGAGCCCTGTGAGATGGACCAGGCAAATCTCCATGGTACTAGAATGATCCTGTCTTAGGTGAATTTCCTGTGATCTCAGGACTATAAGCTATGCAGGATGGGATCACAGAGTTATTTTGACTCTTGGTCTAATGATCTTTCCTTAAATCTATTCCTTAATTCACTGATACAATTCCAAACCAGAACATGTCAATGTTGTTCCCCTATCTTTAAAAGTTCGTTTGGGAAAAATTATGTTTCGTGTTGACATGAGGTACAACGTCACTGTCACCATGAGAAAAAATACAAGACTGGATCATGATAAGAGGCAGAAGATACCTTTCAGAAGTCCAGATCAGTCATTCATCAAGGCAGTAAACCCTCTCTACAACTAAAACGTTTTTGAGATTCTTCATTCTCCCAGCTATGTTGTTATAAAATGGAAGTAAAATTTCCATGATGTAAGCCAGTAGGCAAATCACATCTGATAGATCAAACGAAGGTGGGAGGGACTTGCTCTCCTTTGAATACATCATTTTTCTTTTTCTTTCTTTAGTTCCCAATTTACTTTCTTTCTTTAGTTCTTTAGTTCTTTCTTCAGTTATTTAGTTCCTTTCTTTAGTTCTTTAGTTCCTTTCTTTAGCTTAGTTTCTTTCTTTAGTTTCTTTAGTTTTCTTTCTTTAGTTACCAAATATTAGCTTCTATAATTACCTCTACCAATAATGCCATACCAAGACACAAGGGCTGATGGGTTTATTAAGGGCACTGACTGACTATCCCTAGAAAGCAACATTTCATCTGACAAAAAAAAAAAAAGATCTTTTCCTGCCTCTAAAAAATATGTTGATTGTCTCTATACAAATAAAGCAGCAGAAATTGTTTATCAGTAGAACAGCATAGTTATGTTAAAAATATGTTTATACTTTCTCATCTCATGTTTCTTCCAATTACTTTTGGTCTGCTATTATAAGCTAAGATATTTGTAATACTTCTATTTCCTTTTTTTTCACATTTGTGTCTTGGTATAAAATAAAGAAAAAAAACCAGAAACTTGAGACTGTAAAATGATGATAAACCTAAAATGCATTTCCAGTGATAGTTAGCGACATAAAAATGAGAAAGCAGCCATGAATACTTTCATCAAAAGAATCATAAGTGTAGAACCACAGAACTGAATTGTTTGAGGTGGAGGGGACTCCTGGGATTGCCCAGGTGTTCCATTCTATCACTGAAGAAGACACCACAATGTTGAGTGAGTGACTTGTCTGGAGGTACGCAAGTCCTTGGCTGAGGTATTGTTATGTGCCCTAACACTAATGGAGTATCAAGTTGGTGGGGTGGGCGGCAGATTATGGCTGCTTAGAACAGCAGAATGGCAATATTAGTCCTCAAATGAGGGAGCTGCAAATGGCCAAACCACTCTAGAAGCACAGATTCAGTAGCTCTAGCAGTAGGTATGCTCTGAATACACAGCAAGGAAAAAGACCAGTCATTTTCCTAAGAGTGGATTCAGCACATTTTTGTTTCTCTTCAGCACCTTCCCTTCATTTTTGGTTTCCCTTCCACATTTTGATGATGATACTTTTCCCCAGTAGCATCATCAAAAGGGAGAAAGACAGCATTAGCCTCTCCGTCTCATACCCCTATATTCTGCCCCATCCCATTGCCTGGGAGCCAGGTTTCCCTTAATTCTTTTTTTTTCTTTTTTTCTTTTTTTTTTTTTTTTTTTTTTTGAGATGGAGTCTTGCTCTGCCCCCAGGCTGGACTGCAGTAGCGTGACCTTGGCTCACTGCAACCTCCGCCTTCCGGGTTCAAGCAATTCTCCTGCCTCAGCCTCCTGAGTAGCTGGGACTACAGGCACACACCACCACGCACAGCTATTTGTATTTTTAGTAGAGATGGCGTTTCACCATGTTGGCCAGGCTGCTGTCAAACTCCTAATCTCAGGTGATCCACCTGCCTTGGCCTCCCAAACTGCTGGGATTACAGGTGTGAGCCACCATGCCCGGCCCGCCTTAATTCTTAGAACTTCTATTTGTCGACTCTCCCAGAAATCCAATCTGCTCCCCTCTGGCATCCAGAGGAGACTGAAGACTGTGGCAGATAATAAAGAAATGAGCTATGCTGAGCTCTCAGGGATCTTGGGCCTCTTCAGGGGAAAGAACACTCTAGAGACACAAGCAGGGCTTTGTTTTCTGGGCTGCTTGGATCACCCCCAGTTCTGCTGACACATTGTGCCCAATGTCCAGACTGCATGATACCTGGCAGCAGCTGCAACCCAAAGCTATCTTTGGATAGCTATTCTTTGGTCATCAAAAGCAAAGAAAAGGAAAGACCAATATAGATTTGCACCATGCAGCTCACTGACTAATTTCTATATATAATTGCTTTTAAATTTTTGTAAATCAACTGGTAAAGTATCACTATCCTTGTAAGCGATGTGTGTGTGTGTGTGTGAGAGAGAGAGAGAGAGAGAGAGAAAGGGACACTGACAGAAAGAAGAGAACAGAAGGAAAGGAGGGAGAAAGACAGAAAAAAGGTGAAGGAGGGAAGAGAGCAGTTATGGAGAGAAGGCTTAACCCAGAAATGGGAGAAGAGGGGGAAAATGGAAACCGAAGTAAAGACCTAAAGGCAGTGTGACTCCATCATGATACCCCAGCATTCACTGAGCTCACTCTACAAACTCATGCAAGTGGATTTTTAAAAGGAAACTGGTAGAAAGCCTGAGTTTCTTATGATGGATATGGGTGGAAGGGCAGCAATGACCACAGCACGGGAGCTGGAGGTAGAGGGGAATAGGAGAACATCCAAGGTGGAAAATCTGTAAAAGCCTTGGGGAGGGTTTTAAATTCCGCAGACCTGAGAATTGGAAGAACAATACAAATTCAACTAGATCTCCAAGGAGTAAACGGGAGTCACCCTACCTGTTATAAAATTATTGGTTGTTTTGTTTTGTTTTGTTTGAGAGGGAAAATCTTGCCCTGTTGCCCAGGCTGGAGAGCAGTGGCGCAATCCTGGCTCACCACAACCTCCGCCTCCTGAGCTGAAGGGATTCTTCTGCCTCAGCCTCCCAAGTAGTTGGGATTACAGGCACCCGCCACCACGCCCGGCTAATTTTTGTACTTTTAGTAGAGACAGGGTTTCACCATATTGGCTAGGCTGGTCTTGAACTCCTGACCTCGTGATCCACCCGCCTCTGCCTCCCAAAGTGCTGGCATTACAGACGTGAGCCATCAAAGATTATCACATACCTACATACACAAAAACCAAACTAAAACAATACAACTTGGGTTCAAAAAAACATATGGAGCTATTTTGAGATTACAAACATAAGAAGTGTCAGTGGTGGGCCTGGGAGCCAGACAGGCCTGACCTCAAAGACTGAACTCCTTCCTCTCACAAGTGTCACCCGAACTGGCATGAATGAGACAACCAGAGTCAGAAAGAGCGAACCGCACCAACCAGCCCAGTCCAGGCTTCTTAGTTACTGGGAGAAGGAGGTTGAGTAGAGGCAATATGCAGGTCTTCCCACCTTCTACTGGCCACAGGTAGGTCAGTACAGGCATCTTCCAACCTGAGAGGCACCAATAATTCCTCTAACAAAGAACAAGGCGAGTTCTCCATACAGACACCGGGAAACCCAGGTGGACAATATTTGCATTAGAAATTACTGTACTCACTTATGCTAGAATAAATATTCACAAGGTTAAAACAAAAACAAGATTGCTAATCAGATGATATTCAATAAAAATTAAAGCACATTCTTGAAATCATTATTTACAACATCACTTAAAACGTTCCCTACTGCATCTTTGATCTACGCATAACCACCAAAATTACTACTCTTAGGGAGAACAGAACTATCAAAAAATTTAAAATCATTGCAGTTCAGGCTGGAAGGATTCATGGTAGAAGATAGCACCCCTCAGCACTTTACGGCACACAGTAAGAAATATTTCAGTTTAAGCAAGTCTTTTTTCTGTAATTCTCTATCCTCCTAGTAACTCTCATGCTTTAAACATTCATGCATGCCATATATTGTGTACCTATATTGTGCTTGTCCTTATTAATTGTTGTGAAGACAACAAAGGAAATGCTCATGCCTTCGTATAAGGAGATACAGACACGTAGGTGACTACTATAGCAACAGACTGTGAGAAATGGCTGTGTAGACAATATGAGTAATAATTACCATTTATGAAATGAAATTCCTGTATGCGGTAGTCAGATATTCTGCCAATCTTAATTGTATCCTTCACAACAAACAAGGTCTTTATTATTACATCCATTTTTAAAGGAGGAAACAGAAGTTTAGAGCAGTTGATTTCCTTGGGGTCCAGGGCCGTGCAAGTGGCAGAGGTGGCTTTGCCTATGTCCAATGCCCATGATTTCTATACTAAGTTACAACATATTCAAATACAATGTTATGGCTGATCATCAAAGGAAGATATCAGAAGCCACTGGTGGTACCTAGGACATGAAGGTGTCCTTGTAGATTGGCTTTAAGATATGTAGGCAGAAGGGTCTCCCAGGGGAGGGCAGAGAATAAACAAAGCCACAAATATGGAAAGCGAAGCATCCATCCTGGTGTAGGATGGATTGATTAGGTGTACTGGGGCTGGGAAGACCAGTTGAGAGGCACTGACATAGCACCGATCATAAGAAACAATGATTTGAATTGGAACGAGAAGTAAAATTGGGAATGGAAATGAGAGGATGGGGAACAATGTCACTTTGTTATTCAAATAGATATCTAGTTCAAGAAGTCTCCCACCAAATTATTTATTTCCCTCCTAGAAACAGCTCCTCCTTCTCTCTATCATGTTTTTCAGAAAATGGCAACTCGATCTACCAGTTGCTCAAGAAAAAAGCTTAGTCACCTCCTTGATTCTTCTTTTTCTCCCATCCTTGCTATCTTAGTCATTACCTAATCTGGCCATTCACCCTGAAATCTCTAATGAGTGTATCTGTGTCCTTCCACATTTACTAGGCCATAGTTATTTTCCACCTACATTACAGCAATATCCTCTAAATCAGCCCGTCCCTGTAAGGGCTTCGTCATTTTCTATCCAGTATAAAAAGTGCTACAGCCTAGATGTTGTTCAAAAAATAGATTTGATCACATTATTCCACAGTGTCAAACCTTTCAATGCATCTCATTGCTCTCAATAAAACATCCACAATTCATTGTTTGGCCCTTTTTCCTGTCTGGCTTCATTCTGCAGCATTTGCACATCACAATGTATACGTCTCCCCAATGGAACTACAGTTTTAGTTTTTCAAATAATTCTGCTTTGTCTCATTGGAAACATCCCACATGTTGCCTCAACATGACTTTCTTGCTCCTTCTCCACCATTCCCCACATATTAGAAATACAGACTTCAAATCACCCCCGCCAGGAAGCTTTTCCTGATTGTATTGTCCAGGTCAGATGCACCTCCTATATACGTTCCCATGGCAAGCAGAGTATCTTCCATTAAAGAATATATCACCCTAAATGAGAACTGCCTGTTCAGTTATCTGTAGTGCCTAGATTTAGGGTTTTGATGTGTCCAACTTTTTCATTTTTGTTCTCAAGGCCTGAGGCAAAGTAGAATGACCTTCCATGTTTCCTTAGAAAGAAACATCAAAAGCTTGTGAGATGACTGAAGGAAGGAGAAGGGAAAAAAGTCAAAATAAAAAAACTTGTGATGGAACTACTCAATACGGCCTAAATTAATTTTTTCTAGAAAAAGTATATTTATAAATATATATTATATAGATAGAATATAATAGAAAGTTGAAGGCATACCTACATATAAAAGTGTTTTGCACAACATAAAAGGAGTCATTTATATTCTACAGAGGAAATGGGTCGTTGAAAATATTAATTCTAAGAAGAACTAGAAGAAATATCAGATTAAAAAATAATTTTATGGTATTGACGGAGACAATTTTCTAAGCATGGAATCAAATGCAGAGAACTTAAAAGGAAAGATCAATATATTTGACTATATAAAAACTTAAAAGGTCTTAAGAAGAAAAACACAGCACTTTTATCAAAGTTAAAACTAGATGTAACAAACTAGGGAAAAAAATAACTTGCTATATATGGCCTAGAATTGCTATCCTTAATATACATAGATCCCTGGAGAAAAAGAAAAAACACAGAGATGAAGCACCCAATGAGACTTGTATATATAAAAGTTTGGGTAAATGTTACCAGAACATGATACCCATTATTTCCCATTCAGCACAATTAATAATATAACATATCAAATAATTGGTTTTTAATGCACAACTGTAGTCACAGGAGAGTAAGGGAATTCTTTAGAAGGCTTTACCAAAAAAAAAAAAAAAAAAAGGAAAGAAAGAAAAGAAAGAGAGAATCCACACGAGTAAGCAAGCACTAGAATGGGAAGTTTTCTTCAGTTTATATGCCAATCACTGGTGGCCCGGAGTCTGAGTTTTAGTTGGCCATGCAAATAAGGAACTAAGGTAGAAGGCCAGATTGAAGACTCCCTGTGAATATCTTGAATCCCTAAAACATGATAACTCATTTAGAATGAAGGTCCTAGCTTTGGCCCAAAGTAGAGAAGGAGAAGGACGAAGGGGAGGAGGTGAAGGAGAAGGAGAACTCTCTTGATAATTCTTAAACAGAAGTTTGCCCTCATGTTTGAAACAAAATTTATCATACCCTTGTCCACTCCCCACCCAAACTTAAAGTATAATTTAAAGTAGTTATAGACTGCTAAGGCCTCTGGTTATCTGAAAGTAGCCTAGAAATCCTTTCTGAAGACAATTTAAATGTAGCCTAAAAATTACCCCAACAATTTCAAAGGATCAAAGATTAAAAGAATTTTAAAAATTATTATATAAATGACGAAATAAGCTGCCATGTGTAAGTGGAGGCAGAACCAATATAACACAGAATTAAACACCCAAGAACAGCAGATATTGGACTTATGACACAGAGACTACAAATCATGCATGTGTAATATGTTTAAATAGATAACACAGAAATTGAGAGTAGGAGTTAGGAAAAAAGAACTAACAAAATTATACATATATATTTGATAAAGAACCAAACAACTCTATAGAAATGAAAAATGTAACAGTTAAAAAGACTATCAGATATGGCTTAAAGGAAAATTAGTACACTGAAAAAATATCTGAAGAATATGCAAGAAATGAAGTACACATATAAGGGGTGATGGAAAATAAGAAAGAGATGTTTTAAGGAAAGGATAATAGAGTGGAAAGATCCAACATGGAGTATAAAGTACAAAATCCTAATAGAAAATAAAGACAATGATTATTTGGAGTAAAAATTCATAGGAATTTTCCAGAATTAATGAGAGATAACAACGATCAGAATCAGAAGGTTGTGAATTCTACACGTAGATAAATCCTACTGAAATTGCAGTGCAAAAATAAATAGAAGCTTTAAAAAACAGCTGTGGGAAAAAAGTCATCCACAATAAACAATAATTAGGCTACTGGCTTCTCAATAGCAAACACAAAAGTCAGAAAGCAATGGAACAATATTTTGAAAACGCTAAGAGAACATAATTGTTAACCTGGAATTCTAGCCATAAAAGCATCTTTGAAAGCTGCAGTCAAAATAAACACATTTCTATTTAAACAAAAACTCAGAGCTAACCCCAACTAGACTGTTAAAAAAGAAAATTTAAATAAGATACTTGAAAAATCCCAGATGGAATGTCATAGCTGTAAGATTGTAGTTCCTGGCTCTTTGTCACATCTACACTGTTCCTGTCAAAATTCTCAGATTTAAACAAGTTTGACGATCCTTCCAATACTTCAGCCTCTCCACTCTTTGATTTCCTGTGGCTTTATTCTGCAATCATCTTTAGCCCCTCACTTCTATAATTGTATCTAAATCTTCTCATTACCAACAACTAACCATTCCATCCTTTTAGCTTCAAAGATTCCTATCAGAGTGATCCTACGGCATTCCTTTTAGTAGCATAACACTAATTTTTTTTTCAAATACACTAATCCTTTCACCATTTTACTACCGTATTCAACTCTTTAAAGTCATCACGCCCACCTTACCAAGCTTAGAATCTGTAGCATGCTGTTTTAATCATTCTCTTGCTCAAGTATTAAACTCCTTAATCATCTCTCACACCATTGTACTGTCCAAGAAAAAATATCTAATTCACTAAACAAAATTCTCCATTATGCTATAGTCACACTCCCACACAGGTACTATGATGGGATAAAATTTTAAAAAAGGCACAAGGTTGAATGATTTTGCTTTCCACACATGACCATTAGCCTCAAGTGGTCTTTGAAACTGCCTGGGAAGATTTCCATTTTCCATTCACTATCCTATTCCCTTAAAGAATGATTTCACATCTTCTCCTCTGAATGACCTGTGCTTCTTATTTCCTAAGAACAAAAGGAGAAATTCAAAGGGAACTCACACAAGCCTACCACGCATTTCACTCCTTAACCTGAACCATTACAGATAAACCTGCCTTTATCTCCAATTCCTTCACTAGAGTGCCTGCTCCAGCCCTTCTCATCGACATAAGATTGTTGCATATTAACTCCCCTTCTCTTTCTTGCATTGTAAATTTTTCATCGCTTTACAAATGTGCTGTCATTTTTCCCATTTTGAAATCCCTTCCTTGTGTCTACTTCCTATTCTATTTATCACTCTATCACTTTGCTCTTTGTTCCTTTTATAGAAAAAAACCCCAAAATAATTAGATAAAAAAATTAAATAATGACCACCAATTTGCCTTTTTCCATTTTCTCTTCACCTCACTCCAGTCAGTTTTCGCTCATCACTACACTAAAATGTTTCTTTTTTTTTTTTTTTTTTTTTGAGACGGAGTCTCACTCTGTCACCCAGGCTGGAGGGCAGTGGTGAGATCTCGGTTCACTGCAAGCTCTGCCTCCTGGGTTCAGGCCATTCTCCTGCCTCAGCCTCCCAAGTAGCTGGGACTACAGGCACCCGCCACCATACCCGGCTAATTTTTTTTGTATTTTTAGTAGAGACGGGTTTTCACCATGTTAGCCAGGATGGTCTCGATCTCCTGACCTCATGATCCGCCCGCCTCAGCCTCCCAAAGTGCTGGGATTACAGGCGTGAGCCACCGCGCTCAGCTTTTTTTTTTTTTTTTTCATCAAGATCACCAGTTACCTCTCTATTTCATTTGATTTGACCTGTCAACAGCAGCTGAGACTGTGGCTCTTTTTTCTTTCTTTTTCTCTTTTCTTTTCTGTTCTTTTCCTTTCTTTTCTTTCTTCTTTTCCTTTCTTTCCTTCCTTTCTTTCTTTCTTTGATTTTTTTTTAAGAGAGACAGAGTCTTGTGCTGTCACCCAGGCTAGAGTGTGCTGGTAATGATCTAGCTCACTGTAACCTTGAACTTCCCGTTACATTTCACATGTTCAAGCAATCCTCCTGCCTCAGCCTCCTTAGTAGCTGGGACTACAGGAACACACCACCACCCCTGGCTATTTTTTTTTTAATTTCTGTAGATCTGGGGTATCACTGTATTTCCTAGGCTGGTCTCTAACTCATGGGCTCAAGAGATCCTCCTGGCGCAGCCTCATTCTTTCTTAATTCAAACACTTCTCTTCCTTGGCTTTCTCAATACTAGATTTTTCTGATTTTCTTTCTCTTGTCACTCCTTTTCATTCCCCTTTGCTGGTTCCTCCCCACTTCTCCAGCCTCTAAATGTTAGAGTCCCTTGGAGCTCAATATTTGGATCTATTCCTCCATTCCCCATGCCAATACCATATTCATATATCTAACTGCCTACTTGTCAGCTCAACTTAAATATCTAAAAGTCATTCCAAATCAAGACCCTTATGTGCTCCACCCACATCTAAATGAGAATCCTCTACAGTCTTCCCCATTTCAATTAATAAAAATTCTACTCTTCCAGTTAGTCTTTTATGCACAAAGTCTTGGAGACATCCTTGACTCCTTTCTTCCATCACACCTTACCACTAAGCCATCAGCAAATCCTGTCGTTTCCACCTTCAAAATATACCCAGAATCCAGCCACTTCTCAATATCTCTGGTCTAAGCTGTCATCATTTCTCACCTCAATTATTGAAAAAGCTTTCTAATGGTCTCCCTCCTTCTGCCCTATTGCACCACAGTCTATTTTCAGAACAACAACTAGAGTAATCCTTTTAAAACATAAATCAAATCACTTCACTGCTCTGCACAATACCCTCTAATGACTTCCCCTGTACCTCAGAGTAAGAGCCAAAATTCTCACTGTCACTCTTAAGGCCTCTGTATGTTTAGAACTCTATTACTTCTCCGACCTCATATCCTACCATTCTCTAACCTTTGCTTACTTTGCTCCTAATAGGTTAGCCACCAGCTGTTCCCTAAAGATATCAGACATGATTCCACCCAATGAGCTTTCCATTTGCTGCCCTGCAGCTTTAAATAATTTCCCGTTACATTCCACATGATTTACATCCTCAACTCATTCAAATAATTGCTCAAATACCTTTTTTTCACTGAGCTCCTTCCAAACTATCCATTTAAAATTGCACACCCAACACTCCCTGCACTTCTTCCAGGCTTTACATACCATCACAATGTTTATGTCCTTACAAAAAAATGTTTATCTTACTTATGATTTTATAGTATTACTATCAGTTTCCTCCAACTAAAATGTACTTTCCAAGAGGCCAGGAATTTGAGTGTGTTTTAGTCACCTGTTTGTCCATTAAAAACTCATGTTCTCCTGCAAGTTGTAGAGATGAGGCTAGGAAAGAAGCCACATTTCCCAATGCCTAGTGCATCCAAGCAATGTCATTCCATGAATTCTCAACAATGGAATATAGGTGAAACTGATCTGAGTGTCTTCTGGAACCGAGTGTGTAAGGAGGAGTTACTTCTTCCTCAGTCTCTTTCTGCCCTTATCTTCCAGCTGGCTGTGGAGATCACAGTGAATTTATGGATATTCCTCAGCCTGGATCTCTGAATGATTACATGGATCTGGGCCCCTCCAACCATCAACTCCCACAATCCAACCCTCATCCTTCTGCCTTTAATAAACACTTGATTTGGACTTTATATGAATGAGAATCAAACTTTTAATGTGTTGGACTACTGAAATATCAGATTATTTATTACAACCACCAGTATTTTCCTAAAAAATATATTACTGCCTATGTCTCCCAATATTTGGAACACTGAAATGTTAAAAAAATAAAATAAAATAAACAAATGAAATACATGAATATATGGGAGCAAAGAAAATGTTAAATATGTGAGTAACCTAAAACATTTGATGAATAATTAATTTGATAAATGAATGAAT
Source organism: Pongo pygmaeus (assembly GCF_028885625.2). Lineage (NCBI taxonomy): Eukaryota > Metazoa > Chordata > Mammalia > Primates > Hominidae > Pongo > Pongo pygmaeus. Next base: position 60,513,431 of record NC_072381.2, read on the forward strand.
AAAAACATTTGATAAATGAATTAATAAAATAATTAGTCTACCATTGGTAAATTACTTGCTCTTAGTTTCCTTGTTTCATATTTTCTTGTGTAGTTGCAAATGCTTTCCTATAATGTAGCCCTATATTTTCTTTTAGGAAACAAGACCAAAAGAAAACTTTTTTTCCTTATGTCCATTTTTAATTTCCCTTTCATAATTACTTTGCATTGCTATTAATCACTTGTAATTGAATCACACTAAACAATGTTGCCCCTTCTTGTTTATATTTTTCAAATATTTACATATCATTATCATGAGCTCCACTTACCACTGTTGAACTAAGCTACACGCTATTAGTTTCTTGTTAGAAGAGTTCACCATCCTCTTAATCACTTTAACTCCTCTCACCTGAACTCTAATTTCTCTAAATTTTCATTCTTAAAACAGATCAGGGAACAAATATGGAATAGCTCAGTCACTATCGAGAACAATGAGGACAAAATTTCACATTGCTTTGGTCTTCGAGATTCCCAGAGGTAATTACAGTCTGTGTGACCTCCTTGGGCACAGAAATGATGGCCCATTCCTCCTGCATCTCTGGTGACCAGTGCAGTTCTTGGAATGTGGTTGGCTGTCAATGTAAGTCTTTTGGATAAACAATACATAAAGAGCAGAATTACCAGTCTGATATGACCCCATGGGCTACTGTTCCCCTTCCCTTCAGCCTAATTCAATATGCAGTCATCTGAAAGAGCACTGGTGAAGTTGATGCTGGTGAAGTTGAGGTATTTTTAGGAAAGACTAAATGTGAGTTTTGGTGAGACAGGTAGATCACAACTACATGCATTTCTTTTTTTCACTGCAGTGCCCCTAAACAAACTGAATATTCATTGTGTTTAGTATTGCAATTGTCTAACTTGCACGTTGCTTATGAGGATAACTATTACAGTTCTGCCTGTCATACATTTCCAGAAAATGAGGAGCTGTTAACTTGCCAAAAAAAAAAAAAAAAAAATCTAATGCGGTATGTGGCTCCCAGCAATAGTCCAACATTATACATTTGCCAGTGCTGTGACCCACCTTTAGACGGAAGAAGACATTGCTAAGCCAACTTACAATGCTTTAAAGAACAATTGGCGGGGAAAGGTGTGTATTGCCATAATCTGGATGAGAAGCTTGAGCTCAGTTTGACCTTAGTTCAATAGATCTCAAGTAAAGGAAGCAGAGACAGTTGACTGATCATATTTAGTGACACTGTGGTGGAGGTAATTTAGATTTAATAATGATGTCCCCTCATTATGACAAGCAAAAATGAACAAACAGGCCAGTTGATACAAACACAATTTTTGTAGTTACTTCAAAACTAGATCACTCACTTTTCATCCTTCATACACAAGGTGGTTAAAATGAACCATCAATCCGTAACTGAAACAATTCTTTTCAAGTAAATACTGAGTCCATGTTTACTAACACTGATTTAAAAACAATGTTCATACTCAGAAAAGTCCCCACAGCCAGTTCTAGGACTATGAGCAGATCATCCATGATGATGCTGAGCCTGTGCTGGAATCCAAACTTCGGCACATTTGGGTTTCAGGTAGGAGCAGTGATGGGCAAGTAGAAGTCATCCTCACGGGATCAGAGACTCTTAGTACATGAAGGTGACAGAAAAGTTGGTTAGAGTGAAGGCCCATGGAGGTCCCTAACAGAAATACCTTGCTTCAAACAATGTAAGTGGCAGAGTCAGAGCTAGTCCTCTGGTTTCCTGAGTTCCACTCCACTGCTTTTTTGACCACTCTAAGTGAAAAATGCATTTTCTGATTGAGTGGCCTCTTAAAAATTAATATCCTTTTATCTGTAGCTTTTGAAATAGGAAGCAAAAAATCAATTACTATCTGTAGTTTTCTGGTAGTAAAAGTTGTATCTGTATTAAAATAGCTAAGGATGGATGAAAATAGATAAATATCAATTTGAAGAATTCTAGATATACTGCTTTGCCCATTTTACTGCGATTAAATGGCTCCCAAATTGATCATAGCCTACAACCTCCCCACTATTTCCAGAAAACTACAGACAAGAAAATATAAATTCCCTCTAAAGTTAAAGAATGTGTCTTATATTTGACACAGCAGGATAGAAATGGTGGATTCGCATGAGGATGTGACTAAAGAAATGACCAGGGTAAAGATGAACGGTGGGTAGAGAGAAGGATATTCTGCAAGTGGAGGCATGGCTGGAGAGACAGAGAGTAGGAGGAGTCTGAGAGGAAGCAAGGGGTAGAGATGGGAGGAGGAAACGAGACATTATCAGAGTCTTGGTGGTTAAAGTGATATCTGGTTGGCAGCCTGTCACACAGTCTGTCACCACTTTCCACCAAAATGTCTACGAAGGCATAGCAAAGAGGCAAAATTTACAATCCCAACAAAAACTAAGACTGAGAGTCTCTGTATTGCCAAATCATGTGAGTTATACCAGTCTGAGAGCAGGTAGGAAGACCTTCTATCTTTCTTTGTGCCGTTAGTCTGCAGGACACAATGAAGTATGTGTCCTTCATTGTGTCCTGCAGACTAACGGCACAAATCCCATACCAATGAGAATCCTGAACAACTACCCATCCACCCACCAATCTATTCAGCCAGCCAGCCACCCATTCATCTATTCATCCATCTATTCCTGCATCCCAACAGCAACATTTGTTGAGAATGCACTAAGTGCTGTGGTTTATAATAAAATATTACTTGGGTGCAAAAGTAATTGTAGGTTTTGCCATTGAAGGTGATGGCAAAAACCTCAATTACCTTTGCACCAACCTATAATTAAACAGAATAATTTCTGACAGTAACGTATGAAGAAAATTAAAAATGAAGGATGAGGTTGAAGTGACTTGGTGAACATTTAATACTCAGTGTAAGAACATGTCTGAATATTCTACTCCTTGAACACAAAGTGCAGTTAAAGCATCGCTCTCCTTCAGCCCCATCACTGCTTATCCATCTTAGCATATCTGTTCAGAACTGAAGTTTCAGAGAAAACACTGGTAAGGAAGACCATATGTTGCTGGTGAGCGTGTGGGGTGGATAATAGTGGATGGTACAGAAAATGAAACATATTCTGTTCTACAATAAGTCATTCCTGCAAATTCAACACTATAGGCACAACAGGAAAGAAACAATTCTTAGATTCCTAGGGGCTATGATTATTGAGATTTTTAATTTTATGGATTTTATGGGTTCATCTCAAACCAGCAGGGTCACACGAGATGAATGTCAGCTTGGTGCTTTTAAACTGAGCTCTGGGCTACTCATATCCATCTACTGTAGCTATTGATATGAGACAGAAATTTGACCAGCATCCAATTGGATGCAGAGAGTGCCCAAGGGTTCTCCATAGACCCTCTCTCTTGAAAAACATGGAGTTTGGAATGGGCTTTTCTCACTGCAATCTGAATGTACAGAAAAATCTCACATAAAAATCCAAAAACTCTGGAAAGAAAAGAAAAAGCAGAAACAATATAAAGTCTTTGTGGAACAGTGATCTTTGAAAATAGTTTTCAATAGGAGCTAAAAGAAAATTTTGGAAAGTTACTTGGCAGCCCCCTTATAATTTTTTTTTTAATGCAAAGAAGTAGGATTTAAGGAAGCTCTAACTGCAGCAGCAGAAAAAATAAGACACATTGGAAACATTAAGAAACAGAATGTATCCAAAGCAATATATGAGGAGTGTTATATAGAAACTACTTGAGCTATCGAAAACACACAGGATGAAAATGATGAAGGGTCCTCTTATGATTGATGCTGAATGCAGATAACAGATACCCAAATCTAAAAAATAACGCAGCAATCTTTGCAGTGAAACAATTATCAAAGCCTTACTTGAAGAAAAGTTTCCTAACCTGAGAAAAGATCTAAGTATATCATAAAAAGCATATATTTATTCTTCCTATACCGTATGAAGAATAAATGAAAAAGGATGTCGGATGAACTTTGAATAACATTATTTCATTATAATGTTGATGGGGGAAAAACATCGATTTCCAGCTGGGGTTGCTGTCTGTGTGGCGTTGGCATGTTCTCTCCATGTCTGCATGGGTTTTCTCTGGATATTCTTGTTTTCTCTCACATCCCTTAGATGTGCATGTTAGTTTTGTTGGCATGTCTACATTGTTCCAGCCTGAGTGAGTGTGGGTATGTTGGTGAGTGTGCCCTATGATGGAAGGGTGTCCTGTCCACGGTTAGGTGCTGCCTTGCCCCATGAGCTCCTGAAATAGGATCTTGCCACCTGCAACCCTGAACTACAGTGAGAGAGTTGGAAAGTGAATTAATAAATACAAATTATTGCAAAGCAAAACTTCATAAAGTATATGATAATCATACACATGCTCAACAATAAACTATGTGGTACAGAAGCTCTCGGTGAGCTCAACATATTTGTAATTGTTAACTGTGTGGTGGTAGGAAGTGTCCCTGACAATTTTCACTTTGCAAACCTTAATTCCCAGATTAAACTCACCACCAATACAAACAATCACTGTCGCTCACTGAGTCACCAAAAATGAAATAAACAATTATCTTACTTGTTTTCATTAGTCTACCTTAAATGTATATACAGATAACACTTTACTTCAATGTTTAATATTAGAAGAGCTTTGGTATTTATTTAGAAGTTTGGTGATGTTTTGTACACCAGAAATATGCAGTAGGAACTTAATTGTTGTTTATATCAATTAGCTTATGGTAAAATTGGTTTTGTTATATGTCAAAACCAATTTTGTTGTATGACTTAAAGTTGCAGTTTCCAAGATTCTATTAACTATGTTAAGTGAGGACTTACTGTATTACAAGCATTAGATCATCAAAAATATATAATATAAAGCAAAGCAACTGCCCAGAAATGGACCAGAGTGTTATACCTACCTATGTTATTCCATGTGTGGAGGTGACAGGATGATTCTCCAGTGTGCAAAAATACTCTAAATATATTCGCTACCCAAACAGAAATTGATCAAAATTAAGAAGTTAAGGATTGGGATTATTTGATAAAAAGAACTACATATTCTACTCTTCTAACTTAAAATAACAGCCCTGAACACAAATATATTTATCACTAAATAATGACTTTTTGAAACAATACAATAACAAGCAAAGCAAAGAGATAATTCCAGCTTTTTTTTAAAAAAAAGTTTTATTCTGAGCCAACTAATATTTGATTGAGGTAAGAAATAAGACACACTTAAGTGTGGAGAAATGTAGTAGTTCATAAGCTTGAACTTGCTTATTTGTTTTCTTCCCTCTCAGGTACTATCAATATAGTGTAGATTTGTACAGGAAAACCATCACACAACACTTGAATTAAGCACTAAGAGACTCATCAACATTTTCTGCCATGCAGTTGTCCTCACTTAAAGATAATAATTCTGGGTTTAAGAAGCTCAAAGTCCTAATGTTATTTTAATGACATCATTTATTTCCCAGGGACCAGTGACACTGCCACAGATTCTCATACATTTTAAATGAGCAGGCATGAAACTGTCTACATATCTAGTGACAAATATAGCAGAATAGAAATAATGCCAAAATTTCATGTCCTCTCAGGAAAAAAATCTCTAATAAAATGTTTTGCAAATGTTACCATTATGTGTCAGTTTGCATCCTACTATATAATTATTATTCAAAATGTTTTGTCTATAATTTTATTCAAAATATGTTGACCTAGCATTCACTTTCCCTTGATATTAAAAACAAATAAAAACTAAATGACAAAAAAGTCACAAGAAATGTCTAGCACATCTAACTCAAACAGCCTAATAGTTGAAAAATTCTGAACATTTTTCATTTGAAAATGAGAGGTTAAGTTTCCTACACATTACTGATGCTAATGAAGTCTTAACCACAATGAATCATCCTGTGAGAAAAAGTCAAGCTTCCATTGACAATTCTAAATGTATTATGTGTTTATAACTGTAAATACTTTGTCTTCAACATGAGTCCATTAAATTTAAGAATCAGAGTAGCAAATAGTGGGGAAAAATACAGTATCACCAACTTCAAAATATTTACAATTACTGTTTGCAGTTTTGATCATAAATTGATCAGTAATTCTAAATATAACATTTAAAAATCATAACTATCTTGAGACATTTTTGATAATTTCCATTAAATCCTATGAAAACATAGTTGAAAATCCATGTATATGTATAGGTATTTGCAAAAAATAAAGGTAAATGCGAAAGCTACTTCTAATCCTACATTTTAAATTTCAGTTCCAAATGCCATTGCCATTGGAAATAAAAGCAACAAAAACAAATACTATCCAATTTAAATTTTTCAATAAATTAAATATACTCAAAATTTTTTTAAAAAATTCTGTTCTCTATAATTTTGGTTTCATGTTCAAAATCAGTATATTCCCTCAAACTGTCTTTGACTGAGATTATTTTGGATGGGGAAAAAGCCTGAAATCCTCTATTGCACTGTATCTCAGTGGCCACTTTATATCTCCAACTATCTGAAAGTAAACTGTACTTGGACTCAAAGAATCTGGGTTCAGGCCCTAGGCCCAATACTATGTGACTTGTTCAAGTCATTTCGCCCGTCTGGGGTAGTTTTGTGTTTTGTGTTTTTGTTTTTTTGTTTTGTTTTGTTTTGTTTTTTAACTGTAAAATAAGGAGATTGGACTGAATGATCTTCAACTCTGACTTTGGTTGTTGGGAAGATTGCAATGCAATGCCATTTAATGAAATACACACACACACAGAGAGAGAGAGAAAGAGAGATCAGTAGACCATCCTTCTTTCATATGGCAAAAAGGAAGAGAAGAAGGAAAGAAGTAAGGAAGGGTGAAGGGAGAAAGAGAAGGATAGAAGGAGGGAGAAAGACATAGACCTTTGTCATACACCTCCTGGTCTACTCAGGAACACTTTGTGACTTATTAGCCCCCTACAGATATTTTGAGGAATGTTGTTCCTGACCAAAGCAAAAACAACCTCTGATTATGAGGGAAAATATGTGTTTTGGAGCCTTTGTAGCTTACAAATGAGAGAAAGTCTTCACAAATATCTCCCAAAGGTGGCTTTGGGCAGTATGCAAGCAATTAGGTTTAGAGATAGATCCAGTAGAATGAGGCAGATTTACAGGTAAAGCTGGGAGAAAGCCATTTGCCTCAGGAAGTAAATATAATATTGGCCACTTCCCTGTTGGGAGGGAAAATGTGCCTTCACCTCAGCTCACAGTGGGCTCTAAAATTGATGGAGACGTAAGGTATTAAAAGAGTGAAGTTAATCCATATGCACAAGCGCAAGGGAGACTTATAAACCTTCACTGCTCAGTATCCCTCTTGTGGCAAGAATTCCAGTAAGGGATCTGAAAGCCATAAGGACTCCTTACAAAAAAAGAAACAATGTCAATTCCCAAATTCTAACAGCCACAGGATTTAGGAAGGAGACTATTTGTAAGGCCTGTAGTTATGGTATTTTCAAATGCGAATGACATAGTTACTTATGGCCCACTATGGCAAGTAAAAAGCTCTCATGGCAGAAACATGCATGGCATTTGGTCCTTCCTAAAATCAGCTGATATGCAATGTTTTACCTGTTAACTCTAAATGATGCATCATAACATTGAGTTTTCTAACAAATGTGTTCACTTTGGGCATATCTAAAGGCGATGTTTCCCTGTGTTTCCACTAGGAAGGCTTTTAGAAGAACAATTGACACGCATGAACTTCACTTTTTGTCCAAATATACCTAAAAATGCTGACATATACTGGGGCAGGGAGAGGAGAACTATAAATCTGTCATTTTCTTTTTCTGACAGCAGCAGGTTAATGTAGTGGACAGAATATGGACTTTGGGACCAGCTAAGTATGGACTGAATGCCTGGCTTGACCCTTCCTAGGGTGTGACAACAGACAAATTGTTTTATCTTCTCCATGCATCTCTGTGAGGTTCTTCTCCTGCCTTATTCTTTAGAAAGCCTGCCACTGCAGTTTCTATCCGCCAAATGTTCTGCTTTTGAGCCTGGTGGTCTTGTAGAATGCATGTGCTGGTATACAGTTTGCCAACAAGTTTGTAGAGACACATATATGGGTGCCAAGAGAGAGATTTTTCAGTTAGGCAAAGTTCAGTCCTCATGGATAAAAAAGAAAGATATTATGAAAGATTACATATATATTGTATATATAACATATATAAGTGTATATATGTATATATGTGCACGTGTGTGCATATGTATACGTATGGGTATATTTGTGTATACATGTATACATATGCATGGATGTATGTATATGTCTGAAAAATACTGAGAGCCCCTCCATTGGATTTGTACTGTTGAAAGATGGTGGTGAAATTTAGTGCTGCAGGTGGAAAACATTAATTTCCAAGTTTAAGTTTCCTTCAAAATGTATTAAAAGGAAATTAGAAAATGGCAGAGCAATGTGTTCACCTAAAATTTTATCAACTTTTATTTCCATAGTGCAATAATGTAAAGAACAAGTGTTCTGAGGATAGACCTAGGTATAAATCCTACTTCTTAACCCTTATTAACTTTGTGCTGTGGACCAGTATTTAATCTACATGGGCCTGCTTAATAAGCATATACTTCCACTATTTGTGTCTGGGTTACTTGACACAATTCATGGCAGAAGTCGATAGTGAAGACTTTCTTCCCATATCCCTGAACAGGGATTGCAAAGAATGAGGAAGGATTGAAGAGGTGACCTGGGCAGTGAGGCATCAGGAGAGACCACGTGAAAAGAAGAGAGAACACTTAGACCTGAGCTGGCAGAAATGATAAACTTATTTTCCAGTCTTCCTAAAGATCACTCCTGGGGTCAAGAACACCTCCCTCCACAAATTAAGGCTAATTCTAATGCAAAGATTCCTGAGTTTATCTCAAGGGAGCTGATGGACATTTGGAAAAGCCCAGTGAAGCTAAGTAGAAATTAATGACAAGTTCACTGTAAGGCCCTGGGTTCTCAAATGACTAAAGAGAAAATATCATGCCTCGGAAATTAATGACTGCATTCTGTTAATCATCACACTAACTTGCTACTGAAATTTTAAAATGCCACATTTCCCCAGAGCTGAAGCTATACCCTAGTGCCACTTCCATAATATTTAACACTATCCCCAATGCGGCACTGTAAATTCCACTCACAATTATTTGGCTCCCATTTTGTAAGTGAATAGCCTCTGATACTGAAATCGAATTTCATGGCTAATAGGTTCTCTGATTACTAGGAATTGTTGGTATTTAATTTAAAAAATGTTGCTCAGCCAAGACAGTCATTATTTTCTAATGGAAGTTGGATCATTTCACGACATTCTTTCCTGCTACTGCTGGGGCGTTGGCAGCACTAATCATCACTCACAAACAGGCTGCTTCGCATTGGAACTTGGTTGTAAAATATAACTAATGACAACTTTTCCAGGAGTTTAAGCTGCATAACATCTTATCCTCTTTATATAATACACCTGTGTATTTTTAGGGATTTAGGTAACTTTGGTGCCTGAAAAAATATTTTCAGAACACATTTTAAAACAAAATTATACAACTGTGCATTGTTTCCATAGACTTCCTTAGCACGCTCCTCTGAGCTCAGTGGGGCCTAACTGCTTCATAAAACAACCTGAAAATCGAATACATGGCCTCTCTCTTCCTCACTAGGCTAGTGTTGATCAAGGAGGACAAGTGGAGTGCTCAAGAAGTCAAACATGGAAAAGAGAATGAGAGAAACCAGTTTGATGAACTGGGAGAGACAGAACAGAGACACATGTGAAGTATCAAGCTGCAGGGAAGAAGCCAAGACAAAACAAATGTTCAGGTGGTAGTCCCAGAAGCAAATGGATGAGTGAATGAGGCTGGGTCACTGGGAGTAACTACCACTAGGCTCTGGCCAGAAGTTCCTTTTATGCAGTGCCTCGAGCTATTAACAAAGATCAAATTCACTCCATAAAAGCCATCTCTAGGCTTGGCAAATGGAGTCTTGAATGGCTCCTTGAAGAAAAAACAAAACAAAACTCATGGGTTGTGACTTCTACTAGTCTGAAATTGAGTCTTCATCTTCTTACTTATGAGCATTGCCCCTTTTCTTGAGTTATGTAACTTCTCCAACCACCTTCAACTGCAAAGTGGGTAAAATGGTAAAAATGACCATCTTAGGGTTGCAATGAGAAGTCAATGAGACATCTTATGATAAAGGGTTAGATAGAGCCTGGTGTTTGGAAAGGGCTCAGGACAGTTGGTACTATTAACATGTGATCCCGTGTATAGACAGTAAAGGACACTACAATAGGAAAAAGTGATTTTAAGAAACCATTATGAAATAAGCTTGGTTTACAGTTTTCAAAAGGAATTTTACAAATGTAAGTAATTCAGAATGCTCAGAACTCTTAATGTTGGGTGTGCTTTCAGTTTATAAAAGATTTTTAAACAATTAGTGAAGGATTAAATCTCTCGGGTATCCCATAATGAACAAAAGCAAGATTTTAAGATTTTTACTGGGTGTAGATTACTAATTTCAAAAGCATATTTGGGTTTTCCGAGATTTGAATTCTTTCTTCTTTTGTTGCTCTCGCTCTCTCCCGCCTCCCCACAGTAAGATTCCTTTCCACGACTTTTGAGGCATTCATGAGCACCTTCTGTATGCCACAGAGACCCAACCCTTACTGAGTTGACTTACCTAGGAGTATTCACAAACATGGCATACACACACCATGTCCCCAGTTTGCCAAATTCTTGAACACACACTTTTCCCCTTAGTTCTCAAAACAACCCTGGAAAGCCTGTGTGAGGCAGATGCCATGAATATTGTAATTAAAATAAGAGAAAACTGAGGTTCACCAAGTTTAAGTGCCATGTTGAAAACACACTATAACCTGAAGTTGGAATAAGGCCTCATCGTGATGTCTTCTAGTACTGCACTCACTCATATGAGATCCTGCCAATGCTGTTAGACCTGTTTAAAAGACCATGAGCTTATTAGAAAAAAATCGATTTTTCAAACCGTTTGAAAGCAATTTGAATAATGTGAACAAAGAAGGGAAAAGGAGAGAATTTTCTTCCTACTTTGGATCAGGGACAGGACACAGCCTCTCTTACTTTTTGGTGGAATGTGTCATGTGCCTACACCAGAGACAATGCAGATGCCTTGGAATTTCTGTAGCTTGCCTTTGGCCCTACTGCCATGGAGACCAGACTTCAATCTGCTGAGCTCCACGTTCTGCCCTGATGGAGCTGGGCTTGGTGCCCAGTAAAAGTACAGAGGATCCTTGTGCCATGACTGTTGGCCAGCCCTAGTGCCGGGGGCTGTCTGGCAGTGCTCATAGTTCTCTGGAGTGCAGCCAGGATCTGCCAGGCAGTCTGACTCCATTCAGAAGCTTCTCAACCAGACGAAGAAGAGATGTCTGTGATCTGCTTTGGGGAGGGGCTTCTCAAGTAACTGTGACTTAAAATATACCCTGCCTGACTCAGAGGGGCACTGTCAACTTGGAATTCAAAGTAAATCAATGGTCTGTCACCTAAATGGAACAGAAACTATGTTGGTGATTATAAATTATAATCAAATTCATACAGTGATTAATAAAACAGTGTGTTAGTAGTCTGATCATCTTTATGGTGAATCTGGCTATTGACATGTTATAGCAAGTGCTACCCCAAGATCTGCTGGTTAAACGGTGACCTTGAACTTGGCACTAACGTGGCACCTCTTCCCCCTCTATGCAAAACAAAACCAAAACACAAATAAGCAGTGGTGGGAGAGGAATGGGTGATTAGAATTTAGTTACAGATGTGAAGACCTATGGAGTTTCTATTCAATGGGTATACAGTTTCAGTCATGCAAGTTACAAAAGATCTAGAGAACTGCTATATAGCACTGTGCTTATAGTTAATGCTGTACTACACACTTATAAAATTTCTTAAGAGAGTAGGTCTCATTTATGTGCTACTTACTACAACTTTAAAAAACATGATGGATATTCTTCCATGGGAAAAAAAACCATGCCTTTATTTTAGCATCATATAACATTAAGCATAAGCTTTGAATCGTAAGGGCTAAGCTTAAATGCCAGTGCAACCCCTTACAATGAGGAAGTTATTTAATCTCCCCAAGCCTGGTTTCCTCATCTGTGAAATGGGGATAATAACTTGTGCCTGGCAGGGTTGTTAGGAAGATTAAATGGTATAGTACTTATGAAAGCAGGTAGCCTAACACTTGGCCTAGAACTAGGACTCTTTGGGTTTAATGGCCTCCCCTTCATCACTGCAGGTTGTTTTATGCTAGTATGTTTATCTAGTTTAAAGGGAGGTATAATTCTGGTCTAATGGCCTAAAGTATAAGTTGACCCTTTAGGTTTAACTCAGTTCTTACCTCCTCGTAATAATTACCTTCTCCTGATTCTTAAAAACCCTTGTGAGTTGGCCCAGATCTCTTCAAGCTCCATTCCTGCCCATGATCCTGGTGCTGAGCATGAAAATCACAGATGAACAGCCTTGAAACAGTCCCAGACTCCATGGCAGAAATAGTAGATGCTGTAGTTGCTATTTACACATGTGCAACAGCATAAACTCTTGGAATGCAGATTATTGCCTCACTGATATTGTAAGACCTCATGATATTGTAAGACCTCAATTTTTATGTAGAAAAATTCAGGTCACCCAATCTATGTGTTTGTTAGGAAGTCTACTAGTCATGACATGTGGTAACTAAAACCAAAATTGTCAATTACTTTATTCACAAAAAGTTTGTACTATGCAACTTCATCCTAAAGATACTACAAATTATTCTTAAGCAGAGTATTGAAAAAAATAATTGCCCCAACACTTTCCCACAAAAACAATCCAGAGGAAAACAAAAACATTTGTCCCCAACCCCTATGAGGCTATTTTTTATATATCCCTTAAATAGATGAGAAATATCTTTCCAACAAGTCATAGGAAATATTTGGATAGATTCATACATGGTGAAATATTTTCAGAAAGAATAGTAATGCCACAATATTAAAGGGAATCATAATTCAAATCCTCAATTGATTTTAATAAGATGCCTAGGCTACAGTTTATCATAGCAACAGTGCTAAAAATAAGCAATGAGGATACAAATTTTCTACTTTCATTAAAGAAAACACAGTGCCTGGCCAAAGATGCTCAGAAGGAACAAATACACTGTGAAGAAGAAAATAACAGCAAAAAAAATCACAGTGTATGAATTTTTGTATCTCTACCTTACAGCTTCAGACCACAGGGAGTTAAAATAAATCCATGTTTTCGTACGTTGTACTGATACCACAGGCATTGACACACATTTGTTCAATCCTCCAGCAGCATTTTCGTGATGGAGCAGGTTGATGCATTTGACCCTAGGTCAGTCCTCACTCCCTGGAATTCTGAAGCTGTATTGGATTCTGGAAGGCATACTGGGTGAGTCTATCCGGAAAGCATATGTGCAAGCTGCTCAAACTACAGGGCACCTTGGTAAAGAAAATCAAACCCACTATATATGCGCCAACTCTATTCAGAACCATGAACAGCACGGAGTAAACTATATGCACTTTAAGTCTGTTCTTAAGAGACAATTTCTTGGGTTTCTAGAGAACACAGGTCAAAATGAGGCAACACCTCTGAGAAAAGAAGTATAGAAAGATGGCGCCAGGGCTGCTTTTTAGTCCACTGGGTCTGGGCTGCCAGACCCTAGGAGGTGCTCTGGGGTCTCTCAACAAGTCAGAGCAGAGCCTCTGCTCTCACTGAGCCCACAGTCTACTTGGCAGTGACAAGGAAAACCAATCAACAAGGCAGGAACGAGTGGGTTTTAAGCTCAATCATGAAGGATTTAAAGAAGGTGGTGACTGACAAGGAGGTAATATAGAGAGTAAGAAACAGGGATGAACAAATGCAGATAAAACAAGGTGTGCTCCAGGGAATGGGCTGGGAAATGAATGCATTCCCTAGTTGCTTTCATAAGTCAGTTGCATTCATTGTCTGCCTTATCCTCACCTCAGCTCTATGAAATCTGGATTATTATTCTCATTTTAGATATAAGGAAAATGAAATAGAAAGAAATTAAGTAGCTTGCTTCAGGTCATGCATATAGAAATTGACAGAGCTCAAATTCAAATCCAAAAATCTACTCTTTTAAAACTCAGGACACTCTCTACCGCCCTCTACCTTTTTGCAGGATGCATCTTGCGGTTTCCAAGACACCTCCACTGTTTTGAACATACAGGTGCCAACATATATTCAAACAAGAATCATCTGAAATAAGGATTCTGAAGAAGCACAATTTTGTGTAAACATATCTGAAATTTAAGAACCTTTAAATAATAGGTCATGTATATGGTCTCTGTCTACTCATTATAGACTCAATGCTAAGTAATTTAAAAAATGTACTAACAGATTAGAGATTCAACTAATAAAGGTTTATTTCCTAACATGTACAAAGAACCTGCAAAGATTACAGGAAGAAAGTAAAGAGAAGAAACTAGCTCTTGCTTCATTGCTTTTGCAATAATGCCAGAAATACCAGAAAAGTAAAGATTCTTTGACCACCTACTTTAAATCATTTCTAAGGCAGTTAAAGATCATTACTTGTGCTTATGCAAAACTTTCCACTTTTGCAAATATATTACTATAATGTCAAATGACCTATGATTAAAAAACATTTTGACAGGCAGTTTTGCAAGAATAAAGAATATGTATTTCACAAATATAAATTAAAGTTTCAAGGTATATAGAATTTTTCTGGGATCAGACAGTAAGGTTGTAGCAAAGTCAGGTAAGCATAGAGTTTAATTTAATAATGATATGAGCTGTGCAATGCTCAAAGTTAAAGGGACCATGCTCAAACCCCTGATGCATCTTGCATGACAAATGTTTTCCTATCACACATGCTCATGTACATTTGACACAAGCATACATCCATCACTACTTGATTCATTCACTCATTCATTCTGTAGGCAACTTGTCAATTTTGTCTAGGTGTCCAACACTATACAAATACTATGCAAAAATAAAATTAAAAAGGTATAGTTCTGGTCTTAAAGAAGAAGGACTGAGGGAAATCATAAATATGGAATTATAATGCCATGTATAAAGACCAGTGATTGTTATTTATAAGCTACTTTGGGAGGTAGAGGGAAACCTAAAAACAGATAGAAGGTACCAGGGAAGGCTTCTTATGGTACATGCTTGAGAAAATCTTAATGGTAAATACTAGTTATCCAATAAAGAGGGAACAATGTACTGTAGGGGAAAAATGTGTTATTCAGGGGAAAACTGCATTGTCTACAGTACATTCTTCCAGGAAATCTCATTCCAACCTTGCATTGAGCCATTTTACAAATCTGTAAGTTGTCAATAGCCAATAGCAATGCAAAAAATAATATTCCTACAGAAATGCAACATTCTGTCTGGCAGAATTTCAATTGGCTTCCTTTATCCACCATTGCCCAGGCCAGTTTTCCTTCAATTTTCACATTTTTTTCCAATATTCCTAATCTATAGTTAAGTCTGTTCTTTGAATTCTCCTTTGAACTTATAACATCTTATTGGTTCCCACATTAATGAGTTAAATATTTAATATGTGTTCATTTTATATCAGCATGAGGGTCATTATTTTACTTGGTTTTAAAAATGATTCTTTAACATTTACTTTTGGAATTTACTTTAGTTACACATTCAAGAAGGAAGACACTGTAAGGACAAATGAGTTCCTATAAGGGGCATCATGTGCCCTGGAAACTACTTAGACCTTGGAGAATAAAAGATGATCCCATTAATATGGTTGAGATTTTATTCTCCATTGTAAGCCAATGTAGTCTCCAAACTGTCAAAGAAAGAGACATCAAAGTTAAGGCACAATGTGCTATTATCATCCTTAAAATATATTAAATAACTTTCTTATAAAATGAGAACTGTAATGATATAGTTCTCATAGAATTAAAGAATTTCCAGTGTCAAATATGATTTCAACATGTTTCAATTCTGCTTATCATTATTCTGATCTGGTGTGAATATAGTCTTCAAACATTGAAGATTATGAGTCTCCATAATGAGAATTTTCTACTCTTAGGAAGAATGAAGGTCTATCTGTTCCCTCCACTGCATTTGAAAAATAGCATTCCAGCACAAGACATTGTTAACTGAAGCAGCATTAGAAAAGACAACAACAACAACAACAACAACAAACCAGGAACCAAGAAGAGGCCTGAGAGGGAAAAACTTCCTTTGTATTTTGAAATACTTTTAATCTCTCTTTTCTAGTTAGAGAATCAAATTTTTCTTCAGTATTCTTAAAATGAATGCTAAGCTTGCTTTCTTAGGGAGAATAATAACTTCTCATTGTCTTATAATAAATGAAGTTTGCAGGTCCAGCAACAGAAGAGTAATATCATGACTCTTAAATAGAAGCATATAATTAACACATTTTTATCAAAACAGTGATTGGAAATACAAAAAAAAGAATCAAACAAGATAAAAGTCAAAATACCCCATAACCAATATTTAAAAGATTTGATATCAATGCTGGGGTCATGGCTTTCTACTTCTCCTAACAAGGGACAGCATCTGCCTGACTCCTGAGTGGCCCACTGCTTGGTCAGCCCACATGAAGGTGGTGTGAAGGGGTGGCTTGGAGGTGAAAAAATTATGGATGTGCTTTATGATTCTGAAAATTAAGGGCTAAAGCAAATCTTTTCTAAATGCTGCATCCATAGAAATGGCCAAAGTCTACTTGTGGGGAAGGAAGTGGCAAGGCCATATACTTAAATGATGAAATGGACATATGGGGGCCAAGCAGGACACTATGAGAAATTAATAAGGACTAAAGATCAATGCTTAAAGAGAGCTGAAGAATTGTCAATGATCAAGAAGTGTGTTTGTTTATTTGATGCAGGAGGACTATCACTGTCATTATTAAGAATTTACTTTTGTTACATATGTGGCAGGCATTAGGCACTTTCAACCACAGGATATCATGTGGTTTTCAATTCCTTTTGTTAAAAAAAGAATTTTTTTAGAAAAATACAATAATATGTTAGCATTGCTTACTTATAAACCATATACAGTGAAATTGATTTCTATTTCATTCGATAAGTGCAGGCACTTGGATAATCAAGTGATTTCTATCTGTATAACCTTGAAATTATTAGCAGTAACTAAGGATAAAGAGTTAGAATATTATAATTAAAGGTTGAAAGAGGCATAGCTAACTTGTAAAGTATTAACCCTGACAGATGCTTTCTAGAGAGTATCCACTTTACAACACTCATTCAGATATTTAATTAAAATCCCTGGTCCACCTAACACAGGTTCGTGGGAATAACAGTGCTTCATTATCCAATATGACTTAGCACTAATGGATGTGTGCACTCAGTTGAAATAACCATACCTAAAATAATGTGACATTAAAGAGCACTGATGAAACTTTATATATAATTGGGACGGGTCTTCCATGATAGGTACTGTAAAATGTTTTACGGATAATGAATGTGGCTGGGAAAATGCTTTCTTCATATATGTGAAGATCCATGTGTTTCAGGTTATTTAAAAGTTATTTAATACTTGAATATCTAGATAATAACTTCAATCTTATAATCAGGTATTTTGGGAGGTTTTCTAAATTCCAATAATTATCTCTACCTTTACCTAAAATGCAATCTATCTCTAATCAGGTAATCTCCTTGCTTCAATTCCTTCAAGAACTCCCCATTCCTAATGAATTGAGCTTATTACTCTGAACGTTATTTTAAACCTTCTTGGTTCTTGCACAACCTATTTTTTGCAAACTTGTCCTTCATTTATTTCTTTTATATTCATTTTTTCCTTCCTGCCCTGATTCCCCTAACTTGACAGTGGAGGTCCCTTTTTTTTTTCCAAATTAGACATTTCTGTTGGGAAGTGTATAATTCCAAAACGGAAAATCAAATGGAAAATCAAGTCTTGATCATATCCTCCATTAAAGTGCTGAGTAGCTCTCTCACTCCGTAGAGTGAGTTTTGGTATGAATCATGTTTTCTCCCTGAGGTACATCTGGCTTTCTATTTAGTCTCCTTCACTTATTAGACTTCCATCTACATGTCTTATGTGTAACTACTGCATAACCCAGGCGCACTAACTCCCTCACTTGAAGATAAACATACAATCAAGTTACATAACTGACCCAGAGGTTTGTACAGAGAGTTGTGTTATGCCTGTTTCCTGAATTCTCTCCTTACTTCCACCATTCATTGAATTGGATCATGGTTATGAACATTATCACCACTTCACCCACTGTGACGTTTCCTCATTAAGGAGACAAGCAAAGGTCTGGTGGAGCTCAACAGCCTTATTCATATCTCATTAAGTAAGAATCTCTCCTGATATTTCTCTATGGGACATTTTTGGCTGCCCTCCCAAAGGTGTCATTCTTTATGGAGAACAATCAGCCTCAAGCCAAAGACTTGAGTAGAAAGCTGCTCTGATCCTCTTCTAATCACAAAAATCACCCATGCCAATAAAGAGTGAGCAATTAATGTAACTGTAAATCCTGTCAGAGTTCCCCTTATGATTTCAACTCGTATTTGTGACTGCGGGCTGTTTTCTCAAAGGTGACATTTGTTAGATAGGTTGTTTGCCAACATGAGGGAGGCTTTCTTATACTTTAGGTGATTCTATTATTCCCTAAGGCCAATTATAATTCCTCTTGAGATGGTAAAAGTTCCCTTTAGATAATCAAATAAGCCATTCAAAATGCCAAAATGTCCCAAACTCCTAATTAGCTCATTAGAGGTAAACATTAATTAATCATTCTGGTGAGTTTAGGTAAAGGTTACCATCTTCACTGCAGGGCTCCTGGGAACCCTCAATGTAAGAAAGCATTAACCCACAAATCAGAACACTCTCAGTGAAGTCCATCAATAAATCAATAAAAACTGTTTTTAACTCCCAACTAGTGTGCTGGAAGACGAACTCGTTTAATTGTATTTGTGTAAAATGTTGTAGTAGTGACACATAATGAAATCGTTCAAGCTGGTCACCCTTGGAGATGCCAGCAGATAACACAGCAAGGCAGGTGAGATCCCAGGAAGATGTTGGGTTGACAGCTTTGAATCAGCACATCTTTCAACTATCATATTGCAAGATAACCACAACCATTAATATAACAGGTATCACTTATTAATCCCTCACTACATGCCAAACACTTTATATATGTATACATGATTTAATTTAATCCCATTCACTCTGGGAAACTGGCATATTTGTGTCTATTTCTACAAAGGAAAGAATACTTGTTCAGAGAAAAGTTAACTAAATTTCTCCACAGCACACAGCCAATGGTAGTAACAATGGGTCTCAGAGTTTATTTGATTCTTTTTTTTATTTTCAGATGGAGTCTCTCTGTGTTGCCCAGGCTGGAGTGCAGTGATGCGATCTCTGATCACTGCAACCTCCACCTCCCAGGTTAAAGCAATTCTCCTGCCTCAGCCTCCCGAGCAGCTGGGATTACAAGCGCCCACCACCAGGCCTGGCTAATTTTTCTATTTTTAGTAAAAATGGGGTTTTACCATGTTGGCCAGTCTGTTCTCAAACTCCTGACCTCAAGTGATCCATCTGCCTCAGCCTCCCAAAGTGCTAGGATTACAGGTGTGAGCCACCGCACCTGGCCACATAGTTTTTTGATTCTAATGACTTTTCAACATCGCACCAAACCGTGCTGATTCTCAGCAGTTATGAAAGTATTTGTGACTGAGCTCCACATAAATCCTTATGGGTTGAGCATATTTCTTAGCTATTTTGTGCTTTATGTAAGTATAGCCAAGGTTCATACAATACATCCAGGAACTCAGGCATCCTCTTCCTTCCATCAGGGAAGCAAAAAACAGAAGTAGGTTTCTATAACAATAAGCATCCCAGAGTGAGGGTTTGTATAAGTAAAGATGTGTGCTGATCTGAGGGCAGAATGTTGCTTTGCACTGTGGAACTGCCAGGTCAGAGAAGCTCAAAGCATTTCTATCATTAAATTTGTTCAAAGTGAAAAACAGGAATATTTTTCACATCCATTCAACAAGCAACTACTAAGTACCTCATACGTGAGGATCACCCTGGCTCAACAGGATGGCAATTTTAGGTTCTAAGAAGTGTTGCAATAAGAACTTTAAGTTTATATATTTTTCTTCCCCAATGAGAGTGAGATTATTGAAGAACAGAAGGCAACAAACGAGGCAACAAAGTATGTAAGTTAGGAATGCATTTGAACTCAAGTAGCAGAAATGTTGACTTCTAATGGGGGTTTTTGTTTTGTTTTGTTTTTTGTTTTTCCTCCTATGACCAGAAGTCTGGAAGCAGGCAGAAATTCAGTGTTTCCTAGGCATGGTGTCATCTCTTCTTCGTGTTTACAAGATAATCATTGCAGTTCCAGACATTGCATCCATGTTTAAGGCCAGTAGAAAAAAGGGGGAAGAGGCATTACTTCAGAATTTCACTTACTACTCTTCTTACTTACTTCCTACTATCCTACTTACTACTACTCATATGAGAATCCCCACTCTAATGGAAGTTGAGAAAAATTTTCCCAGCAGTTAATAATACAACCCAGCCAAAAAGAGTGCGGTGGGCAGTGAGTAGTGGATGGGACAAGAGTCAAGCCTGCATTGCTTGCACAACCCGGAACTGAGTAAAGTCTGTGACTAACTTGTTTCCTGACTATTCTGCTCTCCACCTCCTGTCTTTGTCTCTTCTCTGGTGGTTTACCTTCAGTCCCTCAATGTGTGGGTACAGTTAATTGGTTGGCGCCTCTATCAGTTTGCCTCTTTTCCAAATCCCACACTGAAGGCAGACTGCAATCCCCTCACCTACCCATGGGCTCCAAAGCAGTGTGTCATTGACATCAGCTCAGGTTCAACCTGATGGCAAGACCTGATGCCAAGAATGCAGTTAATTTTGAGTTTTGAATTGAGAAACACTCAAGAAAATGAGCAAGGGCACACCAATATCCAAGCAACATTTAAATGTGCTTTGTAGCTAATAGTTTCCTCATATTATTCTTTAATGCACAGGAAGAAAATTATCTGATTTGACAGAAACATCGTTTCTAAATTTTTGAAGATAAGTTAATAAGCCTTAAATTCATTCTTTCAAACATAGTTAAAAATTATTTCCCTGGAGAAGAAAAAAACTCAGAATACCATAAGGGGCTAAAAAGTAGGCCATGTAAACAGTTCCCCCTATAGTTTTCAAGACAAGGATGGCTTCACTTACCACCAAAAGGCTGGGGAAATTAAAGCCCATAATTTGAATAGAAGAACATTAACATTTACCTTTCTGTAATATTCCCTTTACTTATACTTTGCTTAGTTTTCTAAAGCATATTCCTATGTAAAATGTGTATAAGGAGACAGTATTTTGGTTATTTCAATTATTGTATGATTTACAAATTTTCTAAAGACTATACTACTGAATAAACCCAAAGGATGCCCAGAAAATAAAGGATGCCCAGAAAGTTGATTTGACAGTTCCAAAAAGTTTCACATTGTTCACTTATTCTTGTGAAAACTACCTTATTTAAAATCATTAGCTGACCCCATGAATTAACAGAAATAATAGCATTAAACAGGTGATTGATAATTAGATTAGAGCATTATTATCATTAAGGCAAGCAAACATATACAAAAATGAAAAGCCAAGAAATAATACAAGATGACTTTCACTTTTCTACTTGGGAACAACAGCTTTTTTTGCCTAGGAAGAGGCAAAAATCTATTCTAGTTTTCTGTAATAAACCTTACAGTTATTATGAAAATGATGACAGTATTCTTCACTGAACTTGTACAAACTCTTCTTAATCTCAGGCCTTGCTCTTTTTCAGAAATAAGAAGGTTTCCAAAAACCAAAAACCAAACCAAAACAAACAAACAAACAAAATTCAAACACACACACACAAAAATCCACACAAAAAAATTTACCAAATAATGAAATCAGAAATTATAGGTAATATATAAAATTAAAACTGGGGAATTGGAGCATAAAAATACATTACCAAAATAATCAATACTAACAGCCAATATTATTGCTGTGATTAAGAATCAAATTTGGTTCTGAGTTTCCAAGCAGACAAGCAATTCCTGAAACATCATCAGTAACACGTATCAGAAGCAAGATAAACCTGAAGAGCACTTTAGCTTTTTCTAGCACTCTATCTTTTATAATGCATCCTTTGTGTATTGGAATGTCAGTGTTATACAAAACAGTGTCCATAACAATATTTTCACAACCAATTTATTAAAATATTTTATATGTTATATGGCCCTTTCTTATAATGGTGCTGTAATGACAGCTCAAGGCAGCTGATTTTGCAAGGGGATACACCAGTGTACACATAACTAACCTGTGGTATCCCAATTGACTCACAATCCTTGTTTACAGCAGAGATCTTAAAGCTAATATTGTTATGGGGTCTTTTCATTTGCTTTGGAAAAGAAAAACTAGAAAAAATTGCTCTAAAAGACTCCAATATAAGGACCAAATGGGAGTTAAATTATCTTCTTCCTCTTATAAGGTCTTGATTATTTTCTGGAACCCAGATGCCAAGATGAGGACTACAGTGATTTCCCCCTGTTGTATATGTTTGTTTGCTCAGGTGACATGTGGATGGAGCAGGGGCAGGGCTGTCTATGACTGAACAGGATTGGAAGTCACAGCAAAGAGGAAAGTTTTCAAGGGTGCTATATAATCTCACCAGCTCAGCTATCAAAACAAAACAAAACAAAACAAAAAACTATCCAAAATAAGTAAGTAAATAGACTATATAAACCCAAAACAAGCTATTTACAAAGAAGAATTAGAACTTGCCAACATGCTCATTAAATAATTTTGGATTCTCTTAGTAACCTAAGAAATAAAAATTCCAACAAAAATAAAGTATGTTTTCTCACTCATCAACCAAAACTTAAAATCTTAATTTTAGTATTGGTAAGGTTGCAGAAAACAGGCAGTCCCTGCTAAGGGAAACACAAATGGAAAATACAAACTTCCTGGAAGGAAAGTTTATTATAAATATGAAAAAATAATCTTAAAATATTCATGTCCTTTGACCAGCATTTCTCTATTAAGAAATGATCCTAAACTAATTATCTCAGGCATACGCACATGTAAACATACCACTATTTCTAAGAAAAAATATTATAAATTACTCATGTTCCAAAGTAGAACACATGTTAAAACATTTTTAAAAAACTAAAACATACACACTACAATCTATATTATATTCAAATATATGTATATGGAAAAAAAATCAGACATGGCTAGAGTATTTCTTATATATATTTCTTATATTTCTTTATATCAAAGTGTAAGATATAAAATATTAATATTTAATATTATAAGAAATATATGAAGTATTCCACATTTTTTACCTGTGAATTTAAGTTAGAAATAGATTTTTCAATATTAATTTAAAAAATAAGAAACAATTTCTTCTTAGTTATTTGAAATGACATAAAAACTATAGTTTACTTTCAGAAAACTCTACATTTTTTCAAAGAGTGCTGGAAACTTTCTTGCAAAACATATTTATGAGATCCTTATAAATCACAACATGTTCAACTGGTTCACTTAGCACTGAACAGATTGAAGGATGCTGTGCTCCAGCCTCAGGCTGATCAAGGAAGCTCCAAATTACAGTAATTACAAATTTAACCTCTCAAATAAATTATGATGTGAAATGAGGAAGATGGTTTTGTCTAAAAAACTTTGAGAAGATACTGGGAGGGCTACAAGTATGATTCAATCGTATACTCCTGAACACAGTTGAATAACTGAATTTAATGTAGGAAGGGGGTTAGAAATGATCTACTTCTGAATCTTTTCCACATTTTTTCAGTGAGTGCACTCTATTCCAGACACATAGAGTGAATGGCTACCTGAGGAGTCCAAGTCCTAGCTGGGACTGAATCAGTCCCTGGATCTCAACCTAGTGCTCATTCTACACACTTGAATTCAGCTTTATTATCTCGGTTAACCCACTTATACATAAGTTTTGTGACAACAGTTCCATAAGCACTATCTTAGGCAGCACTGTTTAACAGAAATATAATGAAAATCACATGTAAACTTTTAAATTTTCTGGTAGCCATGTGAAATAAAGGAAAAAGAAACAGGTGAAATTAATATTAATTATTAATAAGATATTTTCTTTAACCCAATGTATAAAGGTTTTCCAAAATTAGTAGAAGAAAAGAAATAATAAAGATCGGAGCAGAAAAAAATGAAATTAAGGCTATAAAAATAACAAAAGATCAACAAATACAACTTGTTATTTTGCAAAGATGAACAAAATCAACAAACCCTTAGCTAAACGAATTAAGAAAACAAGACTCAATTCAGTGAAACCAGAGGAAAAGGGGAGATACTAAAACTGATACCACAGAAATTCAGAGACTCACTAGAGGATATTCTGAACCACCATAAGCCAACAAATTGAAAAACTTAAAAAAAAGTGGATAAATTCCTGCACACATACAACCTACCAAGACTGAACAATGAGGAAATAGAAAACCTCAACAAGCCAATAATAAGTAATGAGAGTGAAGCTACAACTAAAAGTCTCACATCAAAGAAAAGCCCAGGACCTGATAGATTCACTGCTGAATTCCACAAAACATTTAAAGAAGAAGCAATAACAATTCTACTTAAACTATTCCAAAAAATTGAAGAGAAGGGGAACTTTCAAACTCATTCTATGGGACCATTATTACCCTGATACCAAAACCAGACACAGACACAACAAAAGAAGGAAACTACGGGCCAGCATTCCTGATGAACATGGATGCAAAAATCCTCAACAAAATTCCATCACGCAAGTTCAATAACACGTTAAAAAATTGATTTGCCATAATCAAATGGGATTTATCCTAGGGATACAAGGATGGTTCAACCTAAGTAAATTAATAAACATGATACATGACATTAACAGAATCAAGAACAAAAACCATATGATCGTAGCTGCTGAAAAGGCATTCCATTACATTCAACATCCATTTATGATGAAAACTCTCAACAAATTGTGTACAGAAGAAACATATCTCAAAACAATAAAGACCACTTATAAAAATCCCATAGTTAACATCTTACTGAACAGGGAAAAAATTGCAAGCCTTTCCTATAAGATCTGGGACAAGACAAGGATACCTGCCATCACCACTTTTATTCAACATAGCACCAGAAGTTCCAGCCAGAACGATTAGGCAGGAGAAGGAAATAAAGGACACCCAAATTGTGAAAAAAGAAATGAAATTATCCTTGTTCACACATGATATTATACTTAGACAAACTTAAAGACTCCACCAAAAAAACTAGCAGAACTGATAAATGAATTCAGTAAAGTGGCAGGATACAAAATCAACATGCAAAAATCACTATCAGGTCAATATACCAACAGCAGAGAATCTGTAAAAGAAATCAAGGGAGCAATCACATTTAAAAGAAATCAACGGAGCAATCACATTTATAAGGGATAACAAAAAAAAACAGGAATAAATTTAACCTATATTTTGAAATAGCTGGAAGAGAACATATGGAATGTTCCCAACCCAAAGAAAGAATAAATGTCTGAGGTGATGAATATCCTAATTACCCTAATTTGATCATTACACATTGTATGTATCAAAATATCACATGTATCCCATAAATATACATACAATTTTTATATACAATAAATCAAAATTGATTAAATATATGTATAAATAGTTAAATAGATATATGTATAAAGTTCTCAGCATTTCAACCTGTATTCACTATAAAAATAAAAATAAAATTTTGCTTTTTTTTCCATACCAGGTCTTTGAAACTCAGTGTGTTTTTTCCACTTACAGCATGTTGCAAATGGGACTAGTAAATTTCAAGTGCTCATTGACCACAGTGGTTGATGGCTTCCGATTTGACAATGCAGATCTAAGGCATAGTTGATTTATGACTTTCTTCCCCAAAAGGCCAGGGTGAGTAATAATTTAGGTCAGTATCTAAAGACAGAAACCATCATAAAGAAATCCTGTAGAGAAGTACACCAATAATGAAGAAACACCACAAATATTAAGCTATAGCATGCAGTAGGCAAAGCCTTTCTTGCTTTGGCCAATAGTAAATATGAAAGTATTCTCTTAACATGAAATAATGCTGATTCTTTGGATGAGCAGAGAGAAGAGTACAGATATCACAACCGGGAGGTACTGAAAGCAGAGCCACGATAATAAAGGCATGTGACTGACAGGGTTTGTCATTCTCCCAATGGTGGATTTGCTTACTTAAAACCTGAAAGTCTTCCCTCCATTAGGATTCTCAGGTGCCTTCTGCCAGAGCAAGCTATTCCTGCCTACTCAATTTACTGATAGTTTCATTCTGCTTCATTTGTAATTAGTTGCCTACTTACAGTCTCCCCAAATTATAATCACCTTGGCCTGATGACCTGAAGCACATTTTGCTTATCTAAATTCCTTATCATTGGAAAGTAGTGCATTACACCACACATAGTATGTGCTCAATAAAATGTTAACAGATGTGTAAATGAATCAGTGATGCCCATTCAGAATTTGATGCTGCCTTTCAGAAAATACTGTAAAGATTAAAAGTAAGCAGGAAAAAAAAAGCATCCAACGTAAATCTTCCAAATTTCTAAGTGTATACAAAAGACTGGAATTTAGGAAAAAACACAGCAACAGATGTTGAATCACAGGGCCATGCTGACCATATTATTTAAAATTATTCCTTCAAATCAAGAAGACTTAACCCTAAATCAAGACACACACACACACACACACACACACACACACACACACACACACACACACTCCATGCCCAAAAGCTTATTAGAGTTTCAGTAAACAACGCCATCAGGCTGATATAAAATTATCTTCCTGTTGTCTTGCTTCAATTCAATAACAAATTATTGCTTCAATGCTTGGCAATCAGAGAAGCAAAATTCTTGAGGATCCCACAAGTGAATTCGAGACTCTCTATTCTTCCAGAGCAAAGTTATATTTGAAGTGAGACACAGTTCTAGCAAACTGAGACTACTGAGGTGCATTTTGATTGCTGTTCTGGTAACCCAATGCCATAATCCACAAAGCCAATTCCTGTTAAACATTTTATCTAACTTCTGTTAGTTGCTAAGATGGTAACCAGCTCTCTACTTGATTTCCCCAGGAAAAATTAACTTGTTTCCAGGGTATGTGTAAAAATCCCACTTTTTGTTTTCTTGCCCTCTGGTATCTTGTCTGAAAACTAACTTAATTCAAAGTCCAGCAGTGTAGGAGTACATGATAAAAAGTACCTAAAAATCAAGAGTTCCCAGGCCCCTCAGTCCCAGGCAGCCTTGCTTACCATGCTGTAAGAGCTCATCAACACTGTCGTTCCACTTGCTGCACTCCTAAATTGATTGGAAATGCCCTGACCCAAAGGTCAGGTGGCAGTGTGTAAATATAAGGGATATCTCACCATGAAGCTCAGAGCTCCACACTGCAGGAAGCCCAAGAAGGCCATTTCAAAGGCATTGGTCTGTGTCCTAAATAGAGGACTCACAATCTTCTTAGGAACGACACACATCTCCACTTCCACCAGATGATTAAAGAAATTCCACTGGAGTTTCTTCAGGAGCCTTGCCATGTTCCTCTCCAACAGTGATTTGGGAACACTGCCTTCAGAAAACACCTTTGGAACTAGCAGGATTGGATGTCTCTGCATTTAAAGCCAAAAGAAATTACAGTCGATCCAGCTATATTATAAAATTATTAATTGCTGCAACCGGATTGGAAGTGACGTTTATAAGTAAACTGAGGAATGTATCAGAACTTAGGAAAATTGACCATTCTTTGGAGATAGAGATGGCAAGACAATTAGCACTGGGGTAGAATGGCACTGCACAGTACACTAAGATCTAAATTGTTACTTGATTCTTGGGAACTTGAGCAAGTCAGCTAACTTCTTTGAGGCTCAGCTTTGAAAACCATGATTCTTAACCAGTTTAGGATTATGAAAGTCGTTGAAATCTGGTAAAAGTCTCTTCTTAGAACTATTTTACGTAAATTTTACCGATATCGTGGATACCTCACTATCCCCAAATACTACTCAGGGCCCAAGTTAAGACTTTCTATTCTAGATACGTATAACTCCCCTATTCTATCCCTAGAATGTATCCTCTGTAAGAGTGAGGTGTTTCCAGAACCTAGGACAGTTCCTGATACCTAGTGTGTGCTTAAGGGACATTTGTAGAATTCTAACAAAGGAAAGAATAGTGAGACTCTTCAAGGAATTAAACAAGGCAGTTTATGGAAAGGAGAAGTGAAAATTACGAAATATTCTACAAATATGTGATTTCTTTTCTTAAAGTAAATTGCAAGCCACATCTTAAGCTCTGTTCTAATTGATACAGTAAGATAAAATCACAATTTACACTTTCCTACAATTTATAACTTTTTCATATAAACTTGGCATTTCCTAAAATGATACATTTGTGCTGTAATTCAAATTTTTTCCTTTGAAAGCCTTTTGAAATTTATAGCACTAAATGCCCACAAGAGAAATCAGGAAAGATCTAAAACTGACACCCTAACATCACAATTAAAAGAACTAGAGAATCAAGAGCAAACACATTCAAAAGCTAGCAGAAGGCAAGAAATAACTAAGATCAGAGCAGAACTGAAGGAAATGAAGACACAAAAAACCCTTCAAAAAATCAATGAATCCAAGAGCTGGTTTTTTGAAAAGATCAATAAAATTGATAGAACACTAGCAAGACTAATAAAGAAGAAAAGAGAGAAGAATCAAATAGATGCAATAAAAAATGATAAAGGGGATATCACCACTGATCCCAAAGAAATACAAACTACCATCAGAGACTACCATAAACACCTCTATGCAAATAAACTAGAAAATCTAGAAGAAATGGATAAATTCCTCGACACATACACCCTCCCAAAACTAAACAAGGAAGAAGCTGAATCTCTTAATAGACCAATAACAGGCTCTGAAATTGAGGCAATAATTAATAGCTTACCAACCAAAAAAACTCCAGGACCAGACAGAATTCAGCCGAATTCCACCAGAGGTACAAGGAGGAGCTGGTACCATTCCTTCTGAAACTATTCCAATCAATAGAAAAAGAGGGAATCCTCCCTAACTCATTTTATGAGGCCAGCATCATCCTGATACCAAAGCCTGGCAGAGACACAACAAAAAAACTAGAATTTTAGACCAACATCCCTGATGAACATTGATGCAAAAATCCTCAATGAAATACTGGCAAACCGAATCCAGCAGCACATCAAAAAGCTTATCCACCATGATCAAGTGGGCTTCATCCCTGGGATGCAAGGCTGGTTCAACATATGCAGATCAATAACTGTAATCCAGCATATAAACAGAACCAAAGACAAAACCCCATGATTATCTCAATAGACGCAGAAAAGGCCTCTGACAATATTCAACAGCCCTTCATACTAAAAACTCTCAATAAATTAGGTATTGATGGGACGTATCTCAAAATAATAAGAGCTATTTATGACAAACCCACAGCCAATATCATACTCAATGGGCAAAAACTGGAAGCATTCCCTTTGAAAATGGGCACAAGACAGGGATGCCCTCTCTCACCACTCCTATTCAACACAGTGTTGGAAGTTCTGGCCAGGGCAATAAGACAGGAGAAAGAAAAAAAGGGTTTTCAATTAGGAAAAGAGGAAGTCAAATTGTCCCTGTTTGCAGATGACATGATTGTATATCTAGAAAACCCCATCGTCTCAGCCCAAAATCTCCTTAAGCTGATAAGCAACTTCAGCAAAGTCTCAGGATACAACGTCAATGTGCAAAAATCAAAAGCATTCTTATACACCAATAACAGACAAACAGAGAGCCAAATCATGAGTGAACTCCCATTCACAATTGCTTCAAAGAGAATAAAATACCTAGGGATCCAACTTACAAGGGATGTGAAGGACCTCTTCAAGGAGAACTACAGACCTCTGCTCAACGAAATAAATGAGGATACAAACAAATGGAAGAACATTCCATGCTCATGGATAGGAAGGATCAATATCGTGAAAATGGCCATACTGCCCAAGGTAATTTATAGATTCAATGCCATCCCCATCAAGCTACCAATGACTTTCTTCACAGAATTGGAAAAAACTACTTTAAAGTTCATATGGAACCAAAAAAGAGCCCGCATTGCCAAGTCAATCCTAAGCCAAAAGAATAAAGCTGGAGGCATCACACTACCTGACTTCAAACTATACTACAAGGCTACAGTAACCAAAACAGCATGGTACTGGTACCAAAACAGAGGTACATACCAATGGAACAGAATAGAGCCCTCAGAAATAATACCACACATCTGCAACCATCTGATCTTTGACAAACCTGACAAAAACAAGCAATGGGGAAAGGATTCCTTATTTAATAAATGGTGCTGGGAAATCTGGCTAGCCATAGGTAGAAAGCTGAAACTGGATCCCTTCCTTACACCTTATACAAAAATTAATTCAAGATGGATTAAAGACTTAAACGTTAGACCTAAAACCATAAAAACCCTAGAAGAAAACCTAGGCAATACCATTCAGGACATAGGCATGGGCAAGAAATTCATGTCTAAAACACCAAAAGCTATGGCAACAAAAGACAAAATTGACAAATGGGATCTAATTAAACTAAAGAGCTTCTGCACCGCAAAAGAAACTACCATCAGAGTGAACAGGCAACCTACAGAATGGGAGAAAATTTTTGCAATCTACTCATCTGACAAAGGGCTACTATCCAGAATCTACAATGAACTCAAACAAATTTACAAGAAAAAAACAAACAACCCCATCAAAAAGTGGGTGAAGGATATGAAAAGACACTTCTCAAAAGAAGACATTTATGCAGCCAACAGACACATGAAAAAATGCTCATCATCACTGGCCATCAGAGAAATGCAAATCAAAACCACAATGAGATACCATCTCACACCAGTTAGAATAGCGATCATTAACAAGTCAGGAAACAACAGGTGCTGGAGAGGATGTGGAGAAATAGGAACACTTTTACACTGTTGGTGGGACTGTAAACTAGTTCAACCATTGTGGAAGTCAGTGTGGCGATTCCTCAGGGATCTAGAACTAGAAATACCATTTGACCCAGGCATCCCATTGCTGGGTATATACCCAAAGGAATATAAATCATGCTGCTATAAAGACACATGCACATGTAAGTTTATTGCCGCACTACTTACAATAGCAAAGACTTGGAACCAACCCAAATGTCCAACAATGGATTAAGAAAATGTGGATGAATTAAGAAAATGTGGCACATATACACCATGGAATACTATGCCACCATAAAAAATGATGAGTTCATATCCTTTGTTGGGACATGGATGAAGCTGGAAACCATCATTCTCAGCAAACTATCGCAAGGACAAAAAACCAAACACCGCATGTTCTCACTCACAGGTGAGAATTGAACAATGAGAACACTTGGACACAGGAAGGGGAACATCACACACCAGGGCCTGTTGTGGGGTTGGGGGAGTGGGGAGGGATAACATTAGGAGATATAGCTAATGTAAATGACGAGTTAATGGGTGCAGCACACCAACATGGCACACGGATACATATGTAACAAACCTGCACATTGTGCACATGTACCCTAGAACTTAGAGTATAATAAAAAAATAAAAAATAAATCAATAAATTAGTGAGAATTAAATTCCCTTACATGCTCAAAGAAATCCTGCTTTTCATTTTGCATTTCCTGCTTGATTCTAAGGATGTCACTATTGTTTTATTGGTCAAATGTGGACATATAATTCACTTGCTATTAAATTCCCACATTCAGTAAACAATTCAATGGCTTGCAGTTCCCAAAAGTCTTCCACCTGAATTCCTAACCATTTATCTTCCATGTCTTTGCCTAGTCTCAGACCTCATTACTTTTCACTTAAAACACAAAAATATTTTTTCAGTTTCTCTCCCTGTAATTTTTCATTTGCATCATCTCTGATCATCTTGCTAAAACATAAATTTGATCATGTGACTTTTCCACTTAACGTTCAAGACACCTGTCCTAAGCCTATTTTATGGCAAATGAATGTGAAATATAGCAAATGATGCCCTTCCTTATTGAGCCTTAGCTCATGCCTCTCTCGTCTTGTACTCCACACTCCTTCCATAGTTAACATCTCGCATGCTTACTGACTGACATTTTCTTTGTACCTTCATGCTTCTGGTGGCAGAGAGAGGGTTCTGTTTGCAACGTCCTTGGCCTCTCATCTTTCAAGTAGACTCCTACTCATCCATCTAGACTCAAATGTCACTTTCCTGCCCACTTCTTCAATCAGCTAACCACTCAGCTAACCACACAGTAAAAGCATATTCTATGGGCTTCCATTATAAATACACTTGATTATAACACTTCTACTGCATTAATATGATTTATATGTCTTTTTCACACTGGTCTCTAAGCTTCCTCAGAGCACTGCCCACATATTTTATACACCGAGTCAATGACCAAGCAAAATTAATATATTGACACTGCTGGCAGTAACAATAGCTCTGAATAAGAAGGTTCCTTTGCAGTTGCTAACTACCTCATATTTTTATTAAAGGTATCTAGTTTGCCTGCATCAAATCCACAGATGACTGTCTCTATACGGAACAGAAATGAAAATGATGATAATGTTCATAGATTGCTTACATGTGCCTGGCTTCATGTTCATCATTTTACATGTGCTATTTTTATTTAATACACTAGAATCTCTATGATGTAGGTATTATTAACCCATTTCGCAGATAAGAAAACTGAGGTTTAGAGAAATTAAATTATGCCATACAGTCATATGGCTATTTACTAGCCTTATAACTAGTAAATAGTGAAGACAGGTGTATTAGTCCATTTTCATACTGCTATAAAGAACTGCCCGAGATGGGGTAATTCATAAAGGGAAGAGGTTTAATTGACTCACATGTCAATTAAGTCACCTCCTCCCAAGGTGGCAGAAAGGAGAAGTGCCGAGCAAAAAGGAAAGAGCCCCTTATAAAACCATCAGATCTCGTGAGAACTCACCGTATGTCACAAGAACAGCATGGGGGAAACCACTCCCATGATTCAATCACCTCCACTTGAACTTTCCCTTCACACACTGGGATTATAGGGATTACGGGGATTACAATTCAGGATAAGATTTGGGTGGGGACACAAAGCCCAATCATATTGATGAGATTTGTTCCCAACTTTGATTGCAAACAGTATTATTCTCAAATTCTATTTTGAAGTATGAATGATCAGTTCACTAAGATCCTTTGTGGGAAAATCTAGAAAAGTATCTTCAAATACATTACATGTTCCAAAGGTTTGCTTTCAAAATCTGGTGAAGGTTCATCTGGTGATACATTAATCAATTATCATATTTTCTTTTTTAGAGAACCCAAGTAAGAACTTTTACATTCGCGCTTCTCACACTTTAAGTCAATGCTAACTACAACATTGTTGTCCCTACCTCGAAGGGAGTTTCTTAAACTATATGATGATTTCAATGCAGACTCTACAAAAGAAAAATTTCTGATGTGGTCTTGAGAAATATACTTGATTAAAGCATACAAATTCCTACATTTGCTGCTCATGGAGTGGAGACTCCCAGAAAGCTTACTGCAGAATCCAGCATTTCTTCCTTAACACAGACCTTAGACCACATCTTTCTTTCCCATTCTACATCTCTGTTCCTTGCTGGCCAGTTTAGTCTTTCAATTGTCTAAGGGCTCTCCATTCCTCCCTTCCTCTTTCTAGCCTGTTATTTCTAGGCTCCTCTGAATAAACCTCAGGTTTCCTACTGTGTGCCTTTAGTTCAAAAATGAGAATCTGCCCTACAGTCTGGCCTCCTTCCTGCCTGAAGCCAGCACCTTCACCCTGCCTCTGCCAGTTTCAGAGAGATCAGGCCATTCAAACACTTATGCCTCATCCCAAATGTTCATCAACATCATGCCTATTCTTCAATTCCAATACAAATCTTTCTTGCTTGCATGATG